>NW_022201173.1:0-1034 GCF_009176525.2 Contarinia nasturtii
ATTAGCTTTGTTCTGAACTCAAACAACTACAAATTGATACATTTCAACGTTGACACTATTTTATATTTTTATTATGATATTCAAAATGCCTTTTGATATTTTGAGACTACAAAAAATTACTTTTAACAATTTTTTGAACACTCACAACGAATTTCATGTTGAATGATTTTTGATTTTGATTACTAGAGCACAAAATGTTTTTTATGTATTTTCAAAATATGGGCGCTGTATTTATACTAAAAATTTGCAACGATGATATTTAAATTATGTTATCTACCTTAACAGATTATGCAAAAAAACAAACAAAGCAAATATGGATAAAGTATCATGTCACAAAACGGAGAATATTACAAAAAGTCATTAAATGAAATAGACACATAAATTTCACTTTTATTTGCATTTTGCAACAGTGAGAATACATCTAGAAGATAACGACAAATAAAATAAATGCAAAGAAAATTTCGGTTTCTTATAAATTTTTTATAGAACTTTTGGTTCATTTGGTCAGAAATATTAAGATGTTTTTAATGTATAAAATAAACGTTATTATCTGTGTGGGTGTAGTATTGTCTTAATAAGTGTACAGTGTACACTTATTTGCTTGTACATACACTAATTTGGTTGTATTTCTACATATATTTTTATGCAATGTGTTCCCAATCATAGAATTTTTATACAAAATAGTTTGGAATAACTATTTCGGAATTTAGAAACAATTTTAAAACTATAGATGTAAACCGGAATAGTGATTCATTCATAGGAATAATAAAATATTCATCTAAAACGAGCTTTTTTGTCAATATGCATACAAATCTATTGTTATAAAATGCAAACCTGCACAAAATAGAAGGTCAAACATTCATAGCGCATATGCTGTTATGTGTATACATTCCAGCCAAAAACTGTATAAAAGACGATCGAGAATCAAGAGTTGGCATCACATATCAACTAGCTCTTCAGCAAGTAACAAGTGAAAATTAAAAAAAAAATCAAAATGAAATTCGTCGTAGCTCTCGTTGCCCTCTTCGCCGTCG
>NW_022201174.1:0-4513 GCF_009176525.2 Contarinia nasturtii
TCACCGATGAGACGTTCGGTATCGGTGAAAGCAACGTACGATGGAGTGGTACGATTACCTTGGTCATTGGCGATGATTTCTACTTTTCCATGTTGGAAAACACCAACGCATGAGTACGTGGTACCCAAATCAATACCAACAGCTGGAGCTTTAGCCATCTAAATATTTGAAGAGAAAAAATGATTCCTTTTTAATAATCTCGTTCATAGTCTTGTTTCAACGAAGAGCAAATTATTCGTAAATGTTTTTGCATTATTTCAGCGTCCGATTGTAATCGTATCCGATTTTTTTTAAATCGGCGAACAAATCGGATCATTTTAATAATCGGTGGACGATTGGGATTGTACACGATTACAATCGGACGCTTTCAGTTAAAATGTAGCCACCAACAAGTCAAAGATATTGAACAAATAAACCAAAAATAAACCATGGTGGCATTTATCAAGGAAGATGTGAAAAGTGGAAAAGAACTTCCTCTATGCAACAAAAATAAATATCGCCAAATGAATTTGTAAAAAAAACTCATTTAAATTCTGAGATTTGTACGCCAATCCACGTGCCCATCTTGAAATTGTTCATATTTTCCCATCACAGACTACTCCAATTTAAAATAAGCTATTTTTAGTCCGTTACATTCAATATGTCTAATTTAAAAACGAGAAAAAAAATCGAGGAAAAAAAGAAGCTTGATGACGCAACATCAACCCAATTTTACGTGCGACGCAAGTGCGTTCGTTTCTTTTAGCCGGTTCTTGATATTAACATAGCATACATTCAACAATGTACGATGAACATATTGCTTGAGAGATTTATCGCGTCGTCATTGAGTGTTGCTATCTAGGGGGAAGATACGAATTATTTGCTATAAAAAATCAGAGCATACCAGAAGCTACTAGAAGAGCATTTGAGAACATATTCCTATTTAAAGTATTGGCAATACAACTTTATTTGGATGACGGGATATAACGGAACGTTAACGAGGATAACGGTACATTTTTGTACACAAAATATTCGCGCTCAGTAAGAACATTGGATTCTCTATTGCATTCCGTATGGATGAAAAATACAATCAGAGTATTTTTATTTTTGTTTTTATACTAAAAAAAAAAACAAAAAGAAACTGAATGCATATTAAATGAAACTAAGTAAACTTGAAATTGGTGTCTATACCCTAGGCTGCTATCTTACAAAAAATCGTTCTAGTATGTTCCATTCAGGATTTTTGGTCGTTTGGATGACACATACAAATCAACACAAACATACAAATGATATTTACATATACGTCAACAATGCCATAATCAATTTCGCTTTCAACGGTTTTTTCCCTCGTTTATTGGTATTAGACTTTGTTTATTAATAAAACCTTTTTCATTTGAAGACTGTGTTGTAAAATGTGATAATAATTTTTAAAATGGTACCATTTGGAATTTATTTCCACTCAAGATAAAAGATAATTGCTTAGCAGATTTTCTAGATATTTCAGTCTGTATGCAAGTCATTGTTCTTTGTCGTGAAACAAATGTCAAGTACCAAAATAAACTAATCGGTCCAGACGCTGAGGTAATAAATTCAAACGGCAATACTATATTTAGACATGATGGGATAGTGTGAAATGTAGTACCCTAATATTGATTTTGGTTAATTATATGCACTGCACTGACGTTGTTGCATTGCGAAAAGCCAGTGAACCGAATTGACCTAATAACATTTTTCAGGGTGGTTTCGATTTCAAATGTCACCAATGATTTGATCATCTCAACATTGACTAGAATTAGGCAATTGACCAAAGATTAGAAACAGAGTCATCGGAAATAATGTCAAGTTTTATTTTGCATGCAATTTTGCTCTCTATCAAAAATAGATTCAAGTTCAACTGAAAACCGAATTTGAAATCCAAATTCCATTCTATATGATGAAACCAAAACTAAATTGTCCCATTATTAAATGAAATTGGTGGCTACACTAACTGATTGATAATCTAATTGCATTTTTCATTGATTCTAGACGCTTCTGTTAAGGTCAATGCAAATTAAACAAGTTACTCTACTTGTTTGGTAATAGTGACTTTGAAATTGCACAATTTTTTTCAGCAAAATTGACATCAGCCAAAGATAATTGGAAAATTGAGTAAAAAACTTACAATTTTTTCTTTAACAATTTAATTAACTTTCACTTGAATCACTTTTTTTGAAATTGCTTATTAAAATTTGCAATGTAGTTGTTTTTTCTGTTGTTTCACAGTATGTTGAGAACACTTTCGAAATTGTTGTATGAATAAGCGGGATTTGTATAACGCCGTCTGCTTTTATACAGCATTCGATTTGATTTCGAAATTGAATGTTCTAGACGATTCGATGTGCATCGAAATGCGAAGCGCACACTCTTGTCGTACTCTTCAATCAACAGTGTTTGTTCTATTGCTTTATTGTACTCTCTCAAATGGCGCGAATTTGATGCGTCATCCATTATTTAAAAGATTTCGAATTTTTTGTACGGTTAAATGAATTTTTGTTTTAAAAAATTGATTTAAATCATTTTCACCTCATATTTGTTAAATAAAATCTACTTTGACAATGAAAGATTCTAGTTTAAAAATAAACATTCAACATTTTACATAAAATTTCATTTTCTTTCGAAATTATTTCGTACAATACACGATTTTTATTAAGCACCGGCAGATGGAGCCGGTGCTTTGCATGAAAAAAAAACCAAGCACACACAGACATACGCATAATGAGGACAAACCGTACTGAAGCTACAAAGCAGGTTAGCATGTATATATCCGCATTGAGACAGCTGCAAACACAATCCGTGCATGTCGGCTACCAATACATACAAATCGAAACACACGCGCATACAGTTTTATGGTTATTGCTGAGCTATGGTGTTCGATCGAACATTTCCATTCGTCATTAGTTCTTCAAACTTTGTTAGCGCTATACGTGTTTTTACGAAGTCTTTACTTTACTTTGCGAATTAGTTTTATCTTTCTTAACAGAAAAATTTATCCAAGAGAATAAAGTGAGTACATTTTTTTCGAGTTTTTTTGCTTAAAATTCCAAGAATTTCGTTGCTATTTGACAAAATTTCGTGATATTTTGTGTTTTTTTGCATTTTTTCGTCATGTATTTTCGTGTAAAATACAATCAATTTCTTTGTTCGGTTACTATGTATTGAAGAATCTATGGTTTCATGGCCGCCATATATATTAAAGCATTCGTTTGCATTTTTCTTGTTACAATTTCACTTTTATTTTTATTTTTTTTTCAAATTTAAATCAATGATATTTCTATAACATTTTATTCATAATTTTTCGTTGAAAACGACAAATATTTTCCATGCGGTTTCATACCGCAGATGGGCGGAAGTAATATTCTACTGGTTTTTTTTTCGGTCATGTTCTGGAACAGTCGTTCGTTCGTTGTGTGCGTGCATGTGCTTTTTCATTGAAGGTGATTCATTTCGGGCCGAATAAGTCACCAACTCAAAATAATAGCACCATAAATGGCACATGATTGTGATTTTTCCTTTTTTCGATTTATTTCGTTAATTTATGCATTTTGGTAATATAACCTTAAATTCGATTTTGCCTCGATTAAATATAGATGCATTTTTAACGGAAAAAATGATGTATCGCATTCAATATTGTATAACTGAAAAAAAAGGGAAAAAATCGTTGCATTTTCTTTTTTTCATCTTACATTTTATTGATTTTCAATTTCAACTCATTCGTCCGTGAACATTTTCTGTAACACAATTGGTATATGAAGCGTGTCGTCATGCGAACATTTTTCTCCCGATTTCGAAAGACACGTGGTTTACAGTGGGCGCATCACATACATTCTCGGAAGTTATACACACAAACCGTATAAATTTCATTAGACATTTATGGCTGTTCAATTGTATATCACACCGTTGCTATTATGCGACGAATTAATTCACTACTATTTTCTTATCAATAATTTTAAGCGTTTTAATTTCAATGCTTTAGCGTACTTTAGAATTATAAAAAATACATATATTCATAATGGGGATTGAGGACGGAGTCCTTTTTTCTTTTTTTTTTCTTTCTTTGATTGTATTGATGAATTTGATTTAAAATTATCACATTTTCATTGAGTGCTTTGAAATATATATGGCTTCCATTGTAAAACATTTCTGTATTTCGGAATGACGTAATCGATGTTAACCTTCGCAATATTCTCGTCTATGTTTAAATGTGAATTGTCACTTTATTGCTGTTTTTATAATTTTTTATGGCTGTTTTTCTCTTTCCAATAGAAAGTAGAATTTCTTTCCGGTTTTTTTTTCTTTCGTGGCTTTAACCAATTTTTTTGTTCTGTTCAAATATTTAGATGGCTAAAGCTCCAGCTGTTGGTATTGATTTGGGTACGACGTACTCATGCGTTGGTGTTTTCCAACATGGAAAAGTAGAAATCATCGCCAATGACCAAGGTAATCGTACTACTCCATCGTACGTTGCTTTCACCGATACCGAACGTCTCATCGGTGA
>NW_022201175.1:0-2203 GCF_009176525.2 Contarinia nasturtii
TCACATACTCTGCCACATCCAACCGATATATTTACAGACAAGAAAACAAAAATCAACAACACAACTACTGCCAACAATAAATTCTATACAATTGAGTGGGAAATTTAAAATTCCACGGTTGAATTACTATCATCTACAAATAGATAAAATGAATAAAAAAACAATTTCTTTTTTTTTCTGTTTTGGTTTTTGTATAGAATTTATTGTTGGCAGTAGTTGTGTTGTTGATTTTTGTTTTCTTGTCTGTAAATATATCGGTTGGATGTGGCAGAGTATGTGATTGTGTGTGCGCATAAACAAAACGTTAAAACAACATTAATTCGTACGCATACAAATGTAAAGTGTAAAGTGTGTGCCGAATACCATTACAGCGTATTTTGTCGACATTTGAACGAAGAACGTTTCTCGTTCATTCTATGACTCGTTCATCGACGTGATGCATTGGATAGACAGAGAAAACTATATATATGCTATGTCTCGTTTGTCGTTCACAAGCGGTGGGATGATGGTACTGGATATACTGAGAGTCGCCTGTTCTGCGTGCGCTTATGTGTTTGCAATGTAGTGCTGTGGCTGTGTGTGCGCACGCTATTCGTTGTCAACTGCTTATGCCCACACGTACACATACACGGACACACACACACAATCACAACGACAGTGCCAAGTTCATAGTTTTCTTGTTCCAGCACAGCGACAACAAAATCAAAAGCAAATAAAAAAGAAGCAGAAAAAAGGTATACTGATGATATTTGAGCCTCCATATTAACAATTTTTACGCACACACCAATGCATTCGCCCATCGAAAACGACGACGACTACCAAGAAAAAAGGGAACGAACGAATGAAGAAAAGAGAAAAAGGCAAAAAAGAACCGTCGAATCGTCAAGATACAGAGAAAAATAAAAAAAAACGAATCACAGTGTATAAGACAACAAAAACTCATAGACAAACCAAAAGTGAGTGTTAAAGAGCTGCTAAGAAAAAAAAAGTCACTGATTTCTGTTCGCCTAGAAAATAAAAAGAGTTAAAAAAATTTGTGAACTGTTGTTTTGCAGGGTTATTACCTGAAAAACAAACAATTAATTAAAATACCATGATAGTGTTAGCGTGTTTGCCTTTTATCATCGTCATCCTCATTGTCATTTTTGAATAATTTGCTTGCATTTTCGTATGCATATCGAGGGAAAATTTGTAAAACAAAAAAAAAAGTCGTATGATGTAGTTTATCATCGGTTCGTTTGCGTCTCACATTCTTTTTTCTCTCAATAAAACATTTTTGTTTGACACATCGAGCGCCCAATAGAAAATTTCAACAAGCTACACATAAATTCAATTTTAATATACAATCGGAAGAAGTGCAAAAAAAGTGTAAAGAAGCAGAAAAAGGAACCAAAAACCATACGAGAACTGAGAGCGTTTACAAAATCGGCAGTAATTTGGTGTGGTGTGTGGTGTATTGTGTGTCGAATATCAACTAAACAAGAGAGTGAGAAAGAGAAAAAGAAAGATAAAAGTTACAACACCAAACAACATCAACAATTTTTTCGAAGTAAATAGAATTTGTTTTACTGCTAATTTTTATTCGTTTGCAATTTTCCATTCAAGCCGAGAAGTCGTGATTGATTTTGGTTTTGGTTGAGAGTTCAATTTTTGTATCGTTATTGTTGTGTTGTATGTTTTTTTTTTTGTTATTCTTTGGTATGCTCGACTGGCGATGTGATTAGAAATCGTTGAAAAGGCCATGAGTGTCAATTTACAGTGTTCGGCTAAATTTCATGCTGTGCTTGATCTCCAGACAAAAAGAGATGCGATTCGTGTTTAGTGAAATGCATTTCAAAATATTCAAAATGAAATAGCTCGTTTGCCAGTGTCATTTTTTGTTGTTGTTGTTGTTGTTATTGAAATAGCCATGGAATCAATTGTGATAATGAAAGATGCAGAATGAAATGGTAGCATGAAAGTATCGAAGCGATGAAAAAACATCTGTGCTTAGAAAAGTTTGAAAAATCAATGCATGTATTTGTTTCACACGCTGTTGTGCAGTATATTTGTGAATGCCAAAACTAGAAATACTTGAATATTACTCTTTTCGTCGTTTGAATTTATTATGTACCGATCCAAGAAAGGCCTCTGTCTCTCTTGCCACCATATATATATTCCCCCTTTTGATTGCCCAACACATGCCATAAATTATTATAAATAA
>NW_022201176.1:0-6343 GCF_009176525.2 Contarinia nasturtii
GATGAGGGGAATTCGCATTTTGTCTCTTCATAGGCTTAGCCGGTTGGTTTTATCATAATATTTATTAGGATTCATCTTAATAAAAACCGTGTTCACTTGATAGCATATTGTTATTCAGCCAAAAACAATTTTCACCAGAGTGAAGTGTCCACGGTATTTATTAAGATGAATCCTAATAAATATTATGATAAAACATAATAAGTATTAGGATGTAATCCTAATAACATTAGTATGATTTTATCATGATAAGTTAATAAAATCATAATAACGTTATTAGGATCCGATCCTAATAACGATATTGGTGGGAATGCTTATTATTATTAACTTATCATAATAATTTTTTATTACGTGCAAAACTATATGTTGCATTGTCAATACCAGTTGATTTTTCATCAATTGAGTCTAATTTTTTCGAATTTCCCCCAATGACATCACGGAGCAATTTCACTTCGGACATTATTTGTCGAATATTGATTTTTTCGGTTTTCGGTACCGTTTGACGTTTCGTTGGTGCATGAATTGCAAAAATCCGAATGTTCGGTGAAGAAATTTGGCCAATTTTCAGGTTAATTCCAATGCACGAAAGATGAATCACACCATTACATTGGAAACACTTGATGGTCAGGTCGGTTTTCACATTGGATGTCGGACAATCGTCCCTCGAACATTATTTATGTTTTGTCATTCCTTCGCTTGAAAAAAGTCACTGTTTACACAGGGAACAACAACAACACTATGATGCAACAAATGTTCAGTTTTTAATCACAATATCTTATCGAAAACACAAGAAAATAACAAAACATCATGTAATTATAATATAAATTATCGCGATGTCGTCAAATATATATATTTGGTTAATTTAAATAACATTGAACTAATTAAAAAATACAAAAGACACAGAGCTAAAATATAGTCGGTTTTTGCTTTTGACAGCTAAGCGTCACAGCTTGACTTTATTAACTTGAAATCGGTGAGATGATGTACTGGTGAGATGGTGAATGGAAGGAAAAGCATCTCGGAGCATTTGCCTCAAAAAACCCTACCAAATTGAAAGATTTTTCTCTTCGCCCAAAAACCCTAGCAAAATTTAATATTTTCTCCCGTTTTAGAAAGTGTAGAAAGAATATTTTTCGCACAAAAATGAAATTTCTAAGGGGGTAATTCCCAAATCTGTTCTCCAGGAGGGGGTAATCCAACCCCTCGGACCCCTGCTCAGAAGCTATGATATAACATTAAAAAACACTAAAAAAAATCGTTTATAGACAGAATATCAAGGGGAAAATCGGTACTGAAATACTAAATATACTAAGAAGTATTGAAAAGTACCGAAACGTATTAAAACATACCAAAATGTACCAAATAGGTATTCGTTTCAAAAAAATTGTGAATAATTTTTTCGTGTTTTCGACTGTCTTTTTGGTGTTACATGGCAAGCTTGTATGAAACTCTCGGAAACTCGGTATAATGCACAAAAAAAAGTTGCAATTTTTTTTTTCGATATTTTTGTGTACTATACCAAGTTTTTGAGAATTTTATATAAGGTTGCTATGTAGCAGCAGAAAGACAGTCAAAAAGACGAAAACATTTTTTTCAATATTTTTGTGCACTATACCCAGTCTCCGAGACTTTCATATAAGACAGTCGAGAATATTGAAAAAAAAAATTCGTCTTTTCGACTGTCTTTCTTCTACTACATGGCGGGCTTATATGAAACTCTCGGAGACTGGGTATAGAGCACAAAAATATTGAAAAAATTTTTTTTCGTCTTTTTGACTGTCTTTCTGCTGCTACATGGCAACCTTATATGAAAATCTCGGAGACTTGGTATAGTGCACAAAAATATCGCATTTTTTTTTTTTTCACTTTTTTTGTGAATTTATTATTCACTATTTTTTTTGAAACGAATACCTATTTGGTACGTTTTGGTATGTTTTGATACGTTTCGGTACGTTTCGGTACTTTTCAATACTTTTGAGTATATTTAGTATTTCAGTACCGATTTTCCCCTTGCAGAATATTGTGCTGTTAAGCGTTTGTTCAGATTTTCGTATATTTTCCGTTCTAAGTTTTAGACATGACTACTTGTGCAGAGTGTGTGTTTTTCAAATGAACCGTCGCACATTTTAATGCATAAAAACACTTTAATCGTTGTTTAGTCTCTTTCAATGTACAAAATCGATTAAATGTTGAAAAGTAATACAAATTATCCCAAATATGAACGTGAGAGATGAATTTTGTTTGTGTTTTTTTACATCGCAACGCTAGTTTTTTTCTAGAGCAAAAACTCACTACAAATTGAATCAATATCAAACCAAATTAAGTTTTAAATCTTTCATTGGATATTTAACAATAAAATAATAACACGAAATTTTTTTAATAATTTAAAAAAAATAGTTTTTTCACGCAAAATCATTTTACACTGAACTTGCAAAATCAAAGTGTAAAATGACGATTCACTCTGAGAAGAAACAACTTCAGTGTAAATGGGCGAAATACAATGAACACATTCATGTTCACACTGTTCAATTTCTCTAAGCACGATTAACACTCACAGCAATGAAATCCCTACTACCGTGCTAGATGGTGTCGACACGAGTGGACGGATTTTTAAATTTATTTGAACTACGTCATGTTACTATACTTGTCCATTACAACGTACATGTAACAGAAGAAACACACAGTCCATGTCCTCGCTAGTGGACATGAACGAATTGAACCGTCAATGTGAACTAGATCAAGTATAGAACTTTACATAGGATCATATACGATGAATATGGATTACACAGTCTGTTTCAAAATACCGTCACCAATGTCGACACCATTTGACATCAAAATTTTGACAGTAAAAATATGTGTTATTGTTGTTGTCGTTTCATTGCTGCTCACAGAAGGCGTCAATTGTAATATTTGTGAACTCTGGTAGTAATTTACTAAATTACCACCATTACAATGTGCGGCATGGTGATTTTTGTATGTATTGTATTTGCTTTGCTGTGACAGCGCTGTACAGTATTACCACCAACACTGCGTTGAGCGATAGTAATATTGGTCAGCAAAGCAAATACAATACATACAAAAATCACCATGCCACACATTGTAATGGTGGTAATTTAGTAAATCACCACCAGAGTTCGCAAATATTACAATTGACGTCTTCTGTGAGTGTGTTAACACTACACTGAATTGGCTCGACAAAATTGTTTTCAATACCAGCAGGCAGTAGAAATTTTTACAATTGATTTCCAAATCTTCATATTTTATTTACAGAATCAATATAGTTGATGATGATATCGAATTATCACAAATATCACATGCAGCTGAATGTGAACTAGATAATTATACTTTCGGTGAAGATTTACCACAAATCGCAGGTATTATAGACGAAAGACCAGCAGATCTTATTGCAAAAGAAGACTACAAAACAAATGGAAAATGGAAAACAGTCGAAAGTGATGAAATGGTGAATTCATCGAAAAACCCAGATATTTCAATCAAAAAAAATTATTCACGTAATATATTGTAGATATAACTTATATAAATTATAAATAAAAATAAATGTTCAAATTACTTGAAACATTCGAAAGGCGTTCAAAAGTTTTAATTCGGTGAAGAACTTTTCGGTTCGAAGTTTAGGCTAATCACCACCAAGACGAAGTTCAAATCGAAATTTTAATTCATCAGATCAAAGTTATTCAAAACTTTTGAACGCCTTTGAGGAGATGTGTCAGGACATTGTAACAAATAGTCCTGATACATCTCCTCCAGGGCGCTTAAAAAACATAAACAGTAGTCCGGATGAATCACCACCAAGAAACTCAAAGCGGATTTTCAGTGAAGCACAAGCCATGTCTAGTTTATCAGCATCACCAGGATTGTCAAACTCAAAAGCATTGCGAGTGGAAAATGAACAGTTTCGAAAACGAGAAGATGATATGTTTGGACAAATGCAAAAGACTGATAAACGAAAGGACAATAGTGAGCATAATAATTGAATTTTTAAAATTTATTATTGACTTAATGTTTTTCTACAAATATAGATGTAATTTACGGCCGTAAAACGGGACGACATCGCCGTTTGCATGAAGATGATTGGAAAGATCGAGAAAAATTGCAGAAGGAGGAAGAGCGGAAAAAAATATATGATCGTTGGGGTATGTGCAACACGAGAATAGCTTAAAAATTTACTCAACAATGATTACTTCAATCTGGCCTCTACAGCCAGAGTTTCACTCCATTTGAACACTCTGACGTGGATTAGCATACATCAAATTAACTTGCATAAAAGCAAAGCTGCGACTGCACTTGTGTGTAAATCGATTTGTGATATGCAAACAAAAGAACAAAATTCCATTGAATTTTTTTTGGAATTTTCGCGATATTTCGAGAAATCTTGTGTCTAATCGTAAACTGAAGACATGAATGTGCGCATCGGGTCGGCAGCTACGTTTTGTATACTGTGCTGACAAAATAAATTAATATTGGCTGAACAAATTTTTACTAAATTGTATCACTTCGTCTTGGGGGCACTCAGTGCCCGCTAGTGTACTTTGTATGAAAAAATGGAAATTTTTCAATTTTTTATTTTGAATTTTCCCGATATTTTGAGAAATATTGTGTCATTTCGTACACTAAAGATCTGGGCATCCGGGCCGGGTGATTTTTCATCCGGGTTTGGCCTCGAAAATTTGGATTTATCCGGGCGATCTGGCAAGCTTAATTTATTCCTAAAACAGGAAAGGATGACTATACGATGAAAATTGATTGAAAGACATCTGAGAGAGATTTTGGATGCTTCGGGCCACGAAGGATGAAGGTGCCTTCGATAATGTATCATTCGATGCCATAAATAGAAGTATCAAAGATGTGGGTGCAAACCAAGTGATCCAAAACTGGATTGGTGCCATGCTCGGAACTAGAAACATAACCTTGCGCGCTCAGGATAGGGTTGTTACAGTGCACGCCACGCGAGGGACCCCTCAAGGTGGAGTTCTGTCGCCAATCCTCTGGCTATTAGTAGTGAATAGTCTTCTCAGAAGACTTCAAGAAGAAGGCCACGAAGCGATTGGTTATGCGGATGATCTGAGCATTATTTGTAGGGACAATTTCATGAGTACTCTATCATACAGAACCCAAGCAGCTGTAAAGCTGGTTGAAACTTGGTGTCGAGAGGTGGGCGCAGGGTAAATCCTGCAAAATCAGAATTGATTATATTCACTAAAAATCGCAGCCTACAGGGTTTCAGAAACCCAACTCTTTTTGTTTCAACAATCGAAAGAAGTGATAACGTAAAATACTTGGGCGTCATACTTGATTCGAAACTCAGTTGGCAAAACCACATTGAACACAGAATAAGGAATTGCTTGAGAGTATTCTGGTGCTGTAGATCAGCCACTGGCAAAGCATGGTGCTTATCTCCTAAATGTCTCTTTTGGTTTTTCACAGCTGTTGTAAAGCCCATGCTTGTATATGGAACTTTTATCTGGTGGACTGGTACCACAAGCGCCAGTGCTAGGAGAAAACTAAATCATTTGCAGCGAGTAGCATGTCTAAGTGCTACTGGGGCAAACCCGGTAATATGATGACTATTGTCCGTTCCCAAATCTACGACAACGCCATCGCTTGTTCCCCATCTGTTGCGAATTTTTTATAAATTCAAATAGGGTTCAAGTCTAATCCCCACTATTTGAAAAATCCTCAGGTAAAATATTAAAACAAAACTTAAAACAATTTTTTTGAATTCATTTTTTTAATTGTCGTCGATTTCATGGAGTAAACATATAGAAACAATATATACAGACAAACATCACACTTTATAACAGAAGAACGAAACATTCTGTGTATGAATATACTAATACATGTGCGCATTCTCAGCTTCGTTTCTGTGATGACCACTTTAAGCGTACATGTGATGCTTGTGTATGTATTGTTTCTTTGATCTCTACAGTGTACTTTACTGTCAATTTCGCTCCTTCAAATCGATGGAAATTTATAATAAAATGAATTTTGTATCAACAAATGATTTTAAATATGGTTTCAATGATTTAAATGAGGATTTTTTTCAAAAAATGTGGGATTAAAATTAAATTCTTTTATTTTATTTTAAATAAAAGTGAAAATGTTGTCACAGAAATAGCTACTGCTGTGTAACCAAAGATGGCGTTTTCGGTTTAGATGCCAGTGACGTTTACATATAAATATGTCAACGCAATCCCCACAATGAGCGAGTAAGTGCGAGTAAGCGTACTCGAATACTTGTTTCTGTGTAGTTGATGCTACATTCTATGTAATAAGCGTATATTTTCCACTTAGTCCGTTGCAACGGAAAACAAGTTTGCATAGAATG
>NW_022201177.1:0-1712 GCF_009176525.2 Contarinia nasturtii
GTGAATGCGACATGAAATCAATTTACAAATGTGTTTTTAGTCCAGGAAGTGACATCGGCAACCAATCAGTATCAAAAATCAAATCATCTTATACAGAATTTAACGCTCTTCAAAATGATAATAGCCACTTTTTAATATTTTTCATGTGGAAACACCCTAGTGCAAACGTAGTCAACTACGACTAAACAATCGACAACGGGCATCATACATTTGAACGGACCAAAATGCACAAGGATCTCAGCATTATTTTCGATACAAAATTGACATACACCGATCACATCGATGCAATTACAGCCAGTGCACATGCGGCAATGGGTTTCATCAAACTAACATTAAAGAATAAGTACATGATCGAATCTGCAAAAATGTTATACTGTGCACTATTTAGGTCAAAATTGGAATATGCGAGTATTGTATGGCTTCCATATCATCGTATAGAATAGAATCAATTCAAAAAGATTTTGTCGTTTGGTCGTTACGTTATGTATATCAGAGAGATGAGAATTATGTATTGCCACCGTATAATTCTATACACACGACAGCAATTTAACGTAAACCAAAGAAATTTAAGAAATGCAGAACTAATTAGAGTTAGAACATTTACATCGGAATATGCACATAACCAACGATTTTACGTAGCTTGTAGGAATTTTAATTTAATAAGAGACAAATTTTTAGATGTAATATTTTTGAATTGGAAAATGTGATATTTGTTGAACGGTGAAAACTGTACTTTTTATAAAAAGTTGTATTGAAAAATTAGAGATTAAAACAATGAATATAATCGATATCTGCTGCTCCGAAGTCGACAAGGCTGGTAGCTGGATATTCGATCATATATTCATTGTAAACGGTATTGTACAAAATTTTGTGATAAATTCAGACTGTGATCAGACGGTGAATAAATAAATAAATTTTCGATTTGGCCGCCATATTGGCCGTGGCCGGCCTCTAAAATCTCCCCAGGGTCGACGACGCACAACCACTTAACACATATGCAAATCGTTAAAAAGGTCTTGAAGTGAGCTATCGAATGGTACCATTTTTGGTTTAAAAATTTCAATTTGGAGTGGCCAAATCGGCAAAAACCAAAAAGCTACCGTTTGGCCGGACACATAACGGCCATTTTTTCGAAAACTAGACTTACTTGGTCCATTAAAAATTTCGACGATTTTAGGCCCAAATATAAGCTAAAAAACGCGGCATAGCTTATATTCCAGAAAATTCTTGTTTGATAGTGAAAATATGGCCAATATTTATCAACTATATTCATCAAAAAATTTATGTGAGATATTTTGTGCTTCAAATTTTGGTTACGCCAGTCGTTCTTCACCTCGATAGAGGTTTTTTATTTGATAGTGTACACTCGACGCTGTTGTGTAGTACAGTACGTTTTTTTTATATAGTAATCGATTTTTTAGACAAAAATTTCACATATCTTAAAAATACTTTTGGTGTCGTTAGATGGCACTCCAAGCTACGGCGCACAACAGATTTGACAGTTACTAAATCAGTACAGTGTTTGTTGTGCAATCAAAACATGAATTTCGAACATTTTTCAAAACGTTTTGAAGCAGATTTTTACTTTTGCACCAGCTTGGACCAAAATCGTCAATAGTGAAGGTCACAAAACACATTAAAAAGTCAAGAGGGTTCGTAACAAAGCGAATCCAGCAGCACGAAAAAAATGGGAACGATCAGCCCAATCTGAA
>NW_022201178.1:0-2856 GCF_009176525.2 Contarinia nasturtii
GTGAATGCGACATGAAATCAATTTACAAATGTGTTTTTAGTCCAGGAAGTGACATCGCCAACCAATCAGTATCAAAAATCAAATCATCTTATACAGAATTTAACGCTCTTCAAAATGATAATAGTCACTTTTTAATATTTTTCATGTGGAAACACCCTAGTTTGCACCCTTTGCATACGTCATTACGTAGTACTTCATCAGGTTCAAATGCAGGCTGTTTTCGGTACACCAGTCGTTCAATTGATCAATGTCATTTTGAAAAATGATGGCATCAATTTTAAATCGTCTGCAAATAATAAAAAAATTGCATTTGACACGGTTTCGACAATATCGTTTATGAAAATAATAAAGAGACATGGTCCCAAAATACTTCCCGCGGGTACTCCCGATGGTACAATGAAAGTCCTAGACGTTTTCTCACCAATTCCAACAAACTGCGATCGTGATGTCAACTTTTGAAGCAATCTCATGTGGCTGACACGATCAAAAGCCTTAGCATAATCGGTGTACAGCACATCCGTTTGACATTTGTTGATCATCGAATCCATCGTAGAATTCACCATTTGCAATAAATTTGTCGCGGTCGATCGATTCTTCAAGAAACCATGTTGATTGCGGCTGATTTTCCAATTTACGAGTGTGTTGATTTTGCCGTAGACCACCATTTCGAATATTTTTGCGATTGTTGGAATAATCACAACTGCACTTCTCTTTTTTCCCGATTTGAATACATCTGGAACACATTCTTGTTGCAATTATTTACGAAATTGCACTGTTAACGTGGTTGCCAAAGATTTTGTGCAGTTCTTCAGTAGTTTAGGTGAAATTCTGTCTGGACCGGCTCCCTTTTTCACATTGATCGATTGTAGTGCTTTTATACATCTGTTTCACTGATTTCAGTGTCAAACGATACTTCTCCGCATTCGTTCAGCAACTGATTGTGAAAATTGCGGTGATGTTATCTCCATCAATTGTAACTTCCATTTCAATTGCTTTGTGCCAAATGTCCGATTTTACCAATGGCCTTGTTGATTCTATCAGCGACATTTCATAGAACTTGTTCTCGTCGCTCGTTCTTCACCTCGATAGAGGTTTTTTTATTGATATCAATAGTTTTGTAAGCGCTATTTTCAATGTTAAAGATTCAAGAAACATGAAGTTGAATTCAAATACAATGAAACTATGGATTTTTAGGTTATTTTTGGATCAAAATCATATAAATTGTGGTTCATAATGGGGAAAAGTGGTTTTTTCTGTGGTGTGTGATATGCATATTTTTTTTATCTTCGACTTGGGGCTTAAATTGATGAAATTTTCAAGAGAACATATGATATGATATTATTTTTGTTTTGTTAACGTTCAACTTTAATAAATTGCGTTCATAGTAATTTGCCACACGATCCAAATCCTCTTGAAGATGAATGCAGTCATCTTCTGATTTTATACATTTTGAAATCTTGGTATCATCAGCGAATGAAAGGATGCAAGAAATAAACTATTCATAAAAAACTTTATGTTGCAGTATTATTTGGAGAAAAATAAGAGCTACGCAACGATTCATATGTAGTTTTTTGTTGTTAAGATTTCATATTTCATACATCCAGACTAGTGTTTCGAATTTTGGTACATTTGGCAGATTTTTGGCGACCGAGCATATTTACAGAGTCATTGGAGTACATTTTGGCCCATAAAATACTTCAAATCATAAAAGTAACATTTTTTGTCATTTTTGGCCATTTTTGGCCATATTCGCACTATCAAAGGCCATATCGTGAAGACAAGAATTTTTAGGGATATAAGCTATGCGGCATTTTATAGCTTAGACTTGGGCCTAAAAATCGGTGAAATTTTCAAGTGACCATGAAAGGCTAGTTTCCGAGCTAATGACCATTATGTGTCCGGCCAAACGGCAACTTTTTGGTTTTTGGCCAATTTGGCCACTCCAACTTGAAATTTTTGGACCGCAAATGGCTTCAACCGATAGCTCACTTCAAGACCTTTCCAATGATATGCATATGTCTGAGGGGTGTCAAGTCATGGCGCTTCGGTTTCCGTGGGGACAAAAGTCAAAAAGTGCCTTTTGGAGGCCGGCCAGGGCCAACATGGCGGCCATATCGAAAAGTGCCGGAACAAAAAAGTATTAGTTTTTTATGTACTTTAATCACAGAAAGTTTCAAAAAGATCAAAAACAACTACGCAAATTGGCCACAGACAGACATTTTGATTTTTCATAGAGATTCATATGAAATTTTTAAAATGCTGATTTTTTCGAACAAGTTGTTCGATTTCGACGTTTGAGGTATCGTTGGAAAGGTATTGAGCTCTAAAATCAGAATATCGATGTTTCAGGGGTCAACGACTTCATTTAGTGCCATCTATGGCCGTAGAACTAAATTTTGATCCTTTTCTTGAATGGACCATATTTTGGCGACAGGAGGACCGATTTTCAAACTTTGATATTTTTTCTTGATCTATGGCCCGCGGGCTTTCCAACCACACACCAATCGCGGCTAAGGGCCTTCCAGGTTAGAATTTGGAAATTATTTGGACATTACGTGTATAATATACAGAATCGCGAGTAGCCCATGGTGATTTTTTCGGCCCCTAACAAATTGACCCACCCTAGTGTATATACAGGGTGTGCCAGTGAAATTGATATTTTTTTTTCGTAACTACGTAGCTACAACGTAGCTATATTGCTTTCCAATCACTCTTTTGTTTACCGTTATGTTTATTCATGTTTTGGCTATGTACTGTGATGATGCACATTAGTGCGCAGTTCTTGTTTACTTTGCAACAACAATGGATGTCAAACGTCAACTCGTTTTGAATTTGCATAAAAAAGGTTTGCGACAA
>NW_022201179.1:0-6269 GCF_009176525.2 Contarinia nasturtii
TCGAATGCCTTCGGCTTTTAACATGTTACCTTGTGAAATGTAATTCTCGACACAAAATTTTCGTTGATGTTCCCGTAATTGTTTCGACCAATTTTGAATTATATTGAAATACAGTTGATGGTCGCTATATTTATTTTCTGCGAATCGATTTTTTGTTTCATTGATTTTTTCAGTCACTTCCTGTGTATTTTCAAATGAAAGTACGAATAAATCTTTCACCGACAGTGCACTGGAAATCATAACAATGGGATCCAAACATCGCAAAATAATTGCGTAGAAGAGTGTCTTACTCAATTGACAATCGATTGGCATGTTTACCAAATGTTTACCGTGTTTACCCAAATTTGTAATATTTTCGCTTGCAACGTAGACGACATCATCTATTGTAAGTGCTGTTTCTGCAATATTTGTAGATAATATTATTTTTCGAACGCCATTTTCCATGCGATCAAAGACATGAGCATGACCCTCATTGTTTTCATCATTTAGTTCGCTATGCAGCGCAAAAATCTTATAACCCCAATCCTGTAATCCATGTACGCTTACTAACTTTTCATGTTGTTCGCATATATCGTCGTAGCTGGGCAAAAATACAAGAATAGCGCCATTTTTTGACGTATTTTCATGGATATGATCAATGACATGAAAAAGTAAGTTGTGATCAATAATATTTTGTGTGCCTTGTGTTGATCGATACGCTCTTCCAATTTCCACGTAATTTTTCCATGTTGTGGTGGATGTCACACGTTCATAACACATTAAGAGCTCACAACCCTCACAACATTCCTCTTGTTTATTTTCTTTCGCATAATCAATTGCGCTTTTACCAAATGGATCTTTAAAGGTCGCACTTTCACCAAAAGCCAAAAGCTTTAACATCATATTCAGTGAACCATTTTCCGCAGCAATTCCCAACACGGTGCGTTGCTTTGTACGATGAACATAATTGGCCGGCATGTAGTCGCCTTCAATGAGAGAAAAAACGTTTTCAAATGATTCACAATCTTTTCGCAAAATATAAGAATCCAGGCGACTGTCGCACATTAAGCGATATGATCGCGGCATGTCTTCTATAGAATGAAATAATAAACAATAAATTAATATGTTACGTAAAGATGCGTTTTTCTAAGCAACTAGAAAATAATGTGTTTACGGTTTTGACAGATTATTAATGTCGACGTATACGTAACCACAGCTGTCATAATATATACGTAACTTCGTATTTTCACATTGTGGAGAATTTTTTCTGTTTCATTAATAATGAATCATTATTTTCTGTAATAAATAGAAATTTATTTATTTATAATTCTAATAGAATGAATTTGAAAAAATAAATAGAATCATTTATATGAAATAAAAATAATTCTAATTTGAAATAATACGATTTTGTTAGGTTCCCATAGAATGGTGTGAGTATTTATAATTTAGTTGTATTATTTTATATGCTTTATGTGTGTGTACAATGATTTTTAATTGATTTAATTTCAATTTGATTTACTTGAATGATTTTTAATACAATTTTTGTGTTGAAACTATAACATTCAAATACATTCCAAATTATTGAAATAAATTTGATTTTTGCATCTAATTCACACTAAAATCAGATGGCGCTCATTAGCGAGATTCGCAAAAAAAAGTCTCCAATCTCATATACGTCAACCCCCCTTGATTAATATAGAATATTTCAAATATATTCCATTCTGGATCTTTATTTACTGTCACAAAATATGATGTTTACTAAGAAAAATAAATGGATCAAATGATCCAATTGCTTTACCAATTTCAAAATATGTTTCTAATTTTTGCAAGAATTATCTAATATCTATATCGCTTCTCCTACGTATTCAATCGATATTTTCCTATTGGAGACTATGAATAATTTAAGAGCGAGAACGGAGTAGATTTGGGCTCATCAATGTAATATGTTCGAAAGAGCTCTCTGTTGCTATGAAATTTTCAACCGAAAACCATTATTCCAATTTTTTTAATCACGCAAATGTTGTTTTTTCAAACACTTGTTACAACACAATTGCTAAATGTTCGAATTTTAAGCACTCATTTTTGTTTTTATTTATTTTGGCTTCGGAAAAAATGGAGAGTGCTCAAAATTCGAACATTTTATAATTGGGTTGAAACAAGTGTTTTGAAAAACAACATTTGTGTAACTAAGTATTTATCCGTATCCGTGAACAATTTTTTTTTTATTGCTTTTATTCAACGTAAGTTTTGATGTTGTTCCAAATTTCTAAGCCAATTCCACGTACTACGACTCAAGATTGAAAGACATACAAATGAGTGGAGACACTGAGAATACCCGTGGAATAGGATTAGAAAAAAATAGAATAGAATCCCGTGGAATAGGATTAAAAATGGAAAGGGGGGTCGATTTCCCCTAAAAATGAGTATCTTCCCAAATCGATCAAAATAAAATGAAAAATAAGTTTGAATATTTATCCATTTATGGTTGCAATGTGTTCTAGGGATCTCCTTCTACAAGATAGACCCATTTGTAGGTCGATCAAAATGCAAGGAGGGAGAGGAGGGGTCATGAACAATAATTTTTTTCTTCTTCATTTTTTTCAAAATTGCGATATGAAAATATTTTTTTTTTCTTCTATCATATTGCTAGAGTCCATCCCTACAAAATAAAATAGTTTTTAGAAAAATTCATTTTGATTTGAGCCGGCCCGAGGTCGGTTTGTTGGCCATCATGTCGATTTTTGACCCTATTTTTCATATTTTTGTATGAAAGTATGACCGACTACCCCTATTTTTCTTGCTTTTATCGTGTTCTACGCAAAATTTACCATAAGAAAGGCCAGTTTAAACATCCAAAAAAAGTTTTTTAGACGGCCAGAGCAAAGCATGACGTTAACGCAAAATTGCTTGCCAGCGCCACCAAATGACTCCATATGATTCTATATAGTTCTGCGGTTGCCAGCGGTATTAATCTCTAATAGAGCGTTGCCGAGCTGTCATTATCGTCGTGCTTTGGGCCAGAGGCTCATCGGTGGGCTTCTGAGTGGATTTTTTCACATTTCGCCTGATATCTTAAAACTAAACTCGAATGGATGATGTGTTTTTTTACTCATTTGTTTTCCTTGAGTCTTTCTTTTCAAGCAGGAATAGGTTTTGGATAATTTCATTTTGGCTCATACTTTCATACAAAAATTTCAAAAATACGAGTATGAAAAAATAGGGTCAAAAATCGACATGATGGCCAACAAATGAATCGTTGCGGCGAAAGAGTAGCTCTTATTTTTCTCCAAATAATACTGCAACATAAAGTTTTTTATGAATAGTTTATTTGTTGTATTACAACAAATAAACCGTGTGAAAAAAAACTTCATGTTGCAGTATTATTTGGAGAAAAATAAGAGCTACTGTTTCGCCGCAACGATTCAAATCGACCTCGGGCCGGCTCAAATCAAAATTAATTTTTCTAAAAACTATTTTATTTTGTAGAGATGAACTCTAGCAATATGATAAAAGCAAGAAAACCACGAATAGTTGATATAATTTTTTAAAAAATTGCAAAATGACGTACAAAAAGGGGAAAAACGGCTTGGCGGCCAATGAATCGACCCCAGGCCGACCAAAATCAGAATGAAATTATCCAAAAGCTATTGGTTTTTGTAGAGAAAGATTCGAGCAACACGAAGCAAGCAAAAAAGATGAAAGAAACTGAAAAAATCGCAGAATATCGGGCCATGTGTGAAAAAATCGATCCGACGACCAACCGATGGGCCGTCATCGAAAAAAATCATGTCGTCGAAAAAAAAAATTGGGATGTTTAAACTGGACTTTCTTATGGTAAATTTTGCGTAGAACACGATAAAAGCAAGAAAAATAGGGGTAGTCGGTCATACTTTCATACAAAAATTTCAAAAATATGAAAAATAGGGTCAAAAATCGACATGTCGGCCAACAAACCGACCTCGGGCCGGCTCAAATCAAAATGAATTTTTCTAAAAACTATTTTATTTTGTAGGGATGGACTCTAGCAATATGATAGAAGAAAAAAAAATTATTTTCATATCGCAATTTTGAAAAAAATGAAGAAGAAAAAAATTATTGTTCATGACCCCTCCTCTCCCTCCTTGCATTTTGATCGACCTACAAATGGGTCTATCTTGTAGAGGGAGATCCCTAGAACACATTGCAACCATAAATGGATAAATATTCAAACTTATTTTTCATTTTATTTTGATCGATTTGGGAAGATACTCATCTTAGGGGAAATAACTGAAAATGTTGGGCAAAAATAACTTAAATATAATGTATAGTAATTTTAACGGATAGCGTATTTCCGTTATTTTTACTATATGATTTTAGTAAAAATATCCGAAATCGTGTCAGTAAAAATTACCATCACTTTTGCAGATCACTTTACAATTGTATCTATTTTTTTATATTCAATTTTACTTTTGAATTTGAAATTGTGAAACATACAATGAAAGCGCAATTTCATTTTTTATTACTGTACCACTTCAATTTATTATTATTTTCTTTTCAACTCTTTTCATTATAACATATTTTAATTGTTTTAACATTTACAGAAGTTTTCGTTGCAGCCGTTGATGAGTTAAGGGCCATACAGATATTTCTGGTAATTAAAAAAAGGTTACGTTTGAGTTACCTACACGATAAAGGCTTTTTGGTCGAATAAACTCTTACCAAAGCAGTTTCAATTTCTCTTCGGTTTCCATATATCATACGATGAAAACTCATAATACGAGAAACAATATCTGGTGTCAGTTTTTTGGATAGATCCGTTTCAAGTAGCTCCAGGCATTCGTTATAATCTTCACGAAGGAATTCATAGTTTTCTTGACCCATTTTATTCGCAAAATCTTTTTGTTTTTTTTCCACGTATGTTGCGTTCAAAACAAAACTAGTAGCTCCCAACATTTTCAATCGGTCAATCATCTGAAATGATGAACATTGGACCATGAACATGAAGTAAGTAAATTGTTCTAATTTTCTTCATAAAATAACTTACAAGATTGTTACGGACAGCCAAATCATTAATTTTCATAAAACATTCTATCGTGTCGTCAATTACTTGTGAACTTATATTTTTGTATCGCGTTCTCAACTCCTCGCGGCCTTTTGGTACGTCCGATACATCTAACACTTTCGTATCATTTTGCCCTCTTAGTGATAAAAAACTCTCTTTGAAACATGGTAGCGTTTGTTTTTCATATTCAGAGAGTGACTCGAAAAACATCTAGTTTACAGGAAAAATCGAAAATATTATTATAATCACAGTTCGAGATTGTCAATATATTTTTTAAGTTTATCATAATAAAACCTTTTTCAAACCGGCTCTCAAATCCATTTTTGATTCTTCTTTTGTAAAAACAAGACCCAAGTATTTGAATAGAAACCTTACTTGTTCTTGTAGATTTTGGATTTCCTGTTGTTGTTTTTGTTCTTGTAAACTAACATGTTCCAAGGAAATACAGATTAAAAGTACAAACAAAAGACGCTTCATCTTTTCAAGTTTCTTTAATGCTATACGCCCGAATCTCTCAGAAGTACAATCACAACTAACGTCGTATATTGTTAACAAGTTAATGTCTGATAAGGTTAACCGTAGTGTACCAAATACTAGGGGATATCCATGCGAATTAGAATTAGCACATTAGCAAAAAAATAGGGAAATTTACATGAAGAAAATAGAGAAATTAGCAATAAATAGCAGAATTAGCACTGTACACGTATATACTTTAGTAAGAATTTATTCTTGAATTTATTGCAATAATTAATTAAAATAAAATTCACAAAACAAACGAATTGAATAGTGTTGAACTAAAATGTATCAAAATATGTAGTTAAATACGCTTTTTCCCATTTTTAAATAAAAATATATTCAATGGCACTTAACCAAGCACGTTCCATCTGTATTAACTATAATTTACGAATTGCAATCGGAAATGTAGATTTGATGACAGATTTCTTACTGAAAACGTATACGTCTCTGTAAACGTAAAACTTGACAAACAATAATTCTCACTCACACGATATTCAATTTTTCTGTTTTAGTATTTTATCAATCAATTTTGAATTTAAATAATTTTAATTCAATTGAAAAATATAAAATGAATGAAGCAGGCTTGGAAGCACAAAGCAAGTGGAGTGTAATCAAGAGAAAAAAACACTTAAAAATTATTTTAATAAAATATATACAGCCCGAAACTTGATTTGATAGCACTGATGTTGTAATGTAGATAATAATTTCAATATTCAAAGGACTGAAACTTCAA
>NW_022201180.1:0-2270 GCF_009176525.2 Contarinia nasturtii
TTCCGAGAAGCACGGTAGTGTGTATATGTAAATGTTGACTGGTTGAGGAGAAGTAATGGTTGGAATGAGCGATGTTACATTAATTAAAACACACTACTTTAGTTTAAAGATGAATTAAACTTTATTCTGTTGGACTGATTATAATCAGTCAATAAGTATTGTAGACATACATTTTGATGGTTAATGTATGATGTTAGATGGTAGAATCTTATAACAATTACAATATATTGTATGTATTACAATTATATATATATATGCTAAAAGCAAGCGCAATGCATGCGTTCAATAGCTTAACGTGCGCTTATATTATGATGACCCTAATTATATAAAAATTCATCGTATTACGCTTAACATCATTACAGCAACATAAAAGCAAAAAAATGCGTCGAAAATGAGCCAGAAAAAAAATAAAAAAACTTAACCAACATTTTTGAATGAAGCCCCAAGAGCCCCGAAATTCGCAAACTCTATTAGTAACTCACTTATTTTAGACCTGTATAGAAAAAGGAAAAAATATAAGAGTCCTTTTGCAAGCAACGATTCGATTTATTTTTTACAGTATTTTTTTTGAAGTATTCGCCTTAAATCTTTTTTAGAAAAAGCTACAGCAATCGATGATGTGAATGGTCCATGGCCAGCAAAGCGTCGGCGCAATTCGATTTACAAAAACATGGGACTACTATGCTGCGTATCAAGACCGAATTACTTTTGAAAATTATGGCTTAATTCAATTTAAAATTACGTACTAAATAGTGTCCACTTTTGGCTTTTATTAAATTCAATATGATAAATAATATTTGAAGAATATTAGTTGTAGCCTATAGATAAATCTCTTTTATAATGAATATATGAACGGGTAAGAATATTTATTCAACTAAATTTGTTATCGTTGACCTGTTCTTTATGAATCCATGTTGACTTTCGTGGACGATGTTCTTTAAATATAGATTGAGATGGTTTGTGATGATCGAATCAAGAATTTTTGACAAAATGCACTGTTAAGCAACACCGCGGTAATTTTGAACGTTGTTTGTACACTAGTCTGACAAATGACGTTCTCCATATCAGTGGGACAGAGGCAGTTTCAAGTGATTCCTTTAATAGTATTGTGATTGGCTCTTGCAATGATATCAAACAATGCTTGATGAATTTGTTTGGAATTTCATCAGGACCACAAACTAGATTATCCGAAAGCATGCCTATTTGTTGACCAACCAGCTCCTCTGTCAGTGTTGTCATAACCTAGATCACCTTCCGAAGAACTGTATGCTGTTGCAATATTTCTTCTATAATCTTTGATAGCTGAACGCGCACAGCGTTTGTATTCTCTTCTTATTTCCTTATAACATTTTATTGATTCTATTTTGTTGTGTTTTTTTTTCTATTTCGATGCGCCTCGCTGACTTTGTTCTTCAACTCTACCATTGACTTATTAAACCACATCGGTTGTTTTCTGATGATTTTTGTTTTCAACTGTACATGTTTTTCGATTGTTGACTTAATAATTGAATAAAAATTATCCAGTCTTGACTCCAATGAATTTGTATCAAAAACATTATCCCAATCTAAACAACTTCTATGCAATTGTTAAGTCAACAATCGAAACTCATGTGCAGTTGAAAACAAAGGTCAAGAGAATGCATCCAGGGTGGTTCAACAAGCCATTAATCGAGATGAAAAACAAAGTCAGCAAGGTTCATCGAAATAAAAATAAACACAGCTCATTTGAATCAATAGAACATTTCAAAAAAATGAGGAGAGACTATGAACATTGCGCGCGCTCAGCTCTCAAAGATTATCGAATTGAAATGGAGAATCTGATAGACGAAGATCCAAAGAAATTCTTTTAATAATAATAATAACTGCACAGAACAGCGTTCCTTCGCCTTGGTGGTTTATTGAAAATAATTTAATTAAATATATATAATATAATACAATTTGATTTTTATCAAGCATTTTTGAGAGAGAAAATGTAAAATTATTGCTCCTCTCATGTAAATAATATCAAATTAAAAACCTCTATCGAGGTGAAGAACGAGTGACGATACCAAAATTTGAAACACAAAATTTCTGATATCAATTTTGTGACGAAAATAGTTGGTAGATATATTTTCTGTGTACTGTGAATATAAACTTAATATACATTTGTAAATTCGGAACGTTGCTTCATTGCGTCAGTATGAACTCAAAGTAAAAAGAAAGGAATTTCTGCAACGTTTTGAATATACAAATGTATATTAAGTTTATATTCACAGTACACAGAAAATATA
>NW_022201181.1:0-1838 GCF_009176525.2 Contarinia nasturtii
AACGTGAGAGATGAATTTTGTTTGAGTTTTTTACATCGCAATGCTAATTTTTTTCTAGAGCAAAAAATCACTAAAAATTGAATCAATATCAAACCAAATTAAGTTTTAAATCTTTCATTGGATATTTAACAATAAAATAAAAACATGAAAAAAATTTAATAATTTAAAAAAAATAGTTTTTTTCACGCAAAATCATTTTACACTGAACTTGCAAAATCAAAGTGTAAAATGACGATTCACACTGGGAAGAAACAACTTCAGTGTAAATGGGCGAAATACAATGAACACATTCATGTTCACACTGTTCAATTTCTCTGAGAAGTGCTACAACCAAAATGATCGTATGCTTGATTTAATCTGGACAAATGATGTTGAGTTGCTTCAAAGCTCCATAAGCGACTTTAATTTGTTGAACTTTGAAAAGCATCATAATGCTATTAGTATACGATATAAAGAGCCAATCATAAAGACAACTGAAACAATACATACATATCGAGATTTCAACAACGCTGACTATAAACGAATAAATGAGTCGCTTCTTCAAGTAGATTGGGAAAATGTTTGTGATACAAATTCATTAGAGTTAAGAGTGGATAATTTTTATGCAATGATTAGGTCAACAATAGAAGCTCATGTCCAGTTAAAGACAAAAGTCATCAGAAAACAACCGATGTGGTTTAACAAATCATTGGTTGAGTTGAAGAACAAAGTCAGCAAAGCACTTCAATAGAAAAAAAGGCTCAACACAAATGAATCAATTGAACATTACAGAGAAATAAGAAGGGAATATAAACGATGTGTACGCTCAGCTCTCAGAGATTACAGAATAGAGATGGAGAAACAAATAGATGATGATCCAAAGAAATTTTTCAAGCACGTGATTTTCAAAAAAGGGAAAAGTGAAGATCTACCACATGAGATGACTTATTTGAATGGAAAAGCAAGCGATCAATTAACAATTGCTAGTTTTTTTGCAAAACACTTTGGCACTGCTTACAGTTCTTTAGAAGGTGATCTGCGATATGACAGCTCGGAAATAGAAAAAATACGTGATATTTGTGCTGAAATGTCAATGATCGAAATAACCGAGGAGCTTGTAGGTCAACATATAAGCATGCTGCCAGATGATCTTGTCTGTGATCCTGATGAAATTCCAAACAAATTCATCAAGCATTGTTTGATTTCATTACAGGAGCCAATATCAACATTATTAAAGGAATCACTTGAAACTGCCACTGTACCGCAGTTATCGAGAACGTCATTTGTCAGACCAGTTTACAAGAACGGCGATAGAAACAACGTTCAAGATTATCGCGGTGTTGCTTCACAGTGCATAACGTCAAAAATTCTCGATTCGATCGTCACAGACCATCTCAATCTATATTTGAAGAACATAGTACACGAAAGTCAGCATGGATTCATCAAGAACAGGTCAACGATTTAGTAGAATTTACTTCAAAAACGATTATTAACATGGGGAGAAGACATCAAACAGACGCCATCTATTTGGACATAGCCAAGGCCTTTGACTCGGATAACTTAAATTTACTTATTCAAAAACTTGAAATCATGGGATTGAATGAGCAGCTGTTAAAATGGATCAAATCTTACTTGTCTGGTCGCAGACAAATTGTAAAGATTGCAGATATCAAATCCGACCCAATCGAAGTTACTTCTGGGACGAGTCAAGGATATCCCATTGACGCTACTTTGTTCATCATGTTTGTAATAGATGTACAATACCTTTCTTCGTGTCCAATTCTACCATACTTTCATTCGCTGATGATACAAAAATTTCAAAATGTATCACCTCAACAGATGACTGCATTAATCTTCAA
>NW_022201182.1:0-9699 GCF_009176525.2 Contarinia nasturtii
GAATAGTTTCATGTATTTAACGAGAATGTTTTATAACAATCAATTCATACTCGAATATGGTGGATTGAATGTTTGACTTTTACTCTTATGCGTGTGCGGTCATTTTTGTATGAATGCGGTAAATTGCGGTGAATTCTTATATTAAAGAATCCAAATGACGAAATTTTAACCGCATTGCCTTTAAATTTAACCACACACTACTCAGTAACCGCATTTACATTAAATTTTACCGCAAATTTTTTTGTGTGCGGTTGCCATTGTAACAAAAATAACCAAAAAGCCGCTTCCACTTAATGTTTCATGCATTAAAAGATTGTATTTTATTTGTGTATTATTGTGAACCTGCCGCTTGGCTTGCATTCCAATTGTTCCACCGCAAATTTCCCTCGCACATCGTTCGGATCTATGATTCTCTTCTGTTATAATAGATATTTATGGAATATAATGGTCCAGTTCCACTGGTTATGTTTCGGTGTGCAAATTATGCAAAAAGCAACGCAAAACTAAAGACCATCTAACTGAAGAATGAATGGAACGGAAGAGCACTTTTTTTCTTCTTTGGTTTTTTGCTACATTGTTTTGCCGTTTATTTTTTATGCGCTATTGTGCCGCTTTTAAAGATAATGTAGAGGAATGCCAGAAGCAAATACCCAATAAAATGCAACACACAATTTTGCGGTCAACAAATTCAAAGAAGATAAAAGAGAGAAAATGCGGAACTGAATGAAGAACCAACCCGCCGCCACTTCATTAATGTTTATTCATAACATTTAAGCAGTCGAGTAAATTATCGCATTTTATGTGTGTGTGTGTTTTTCAACTTTCCTTTTGCACACTCCAACCATGCTTGACCGACTGGAAAAACTAAAGTCAAATGGATATTAAGTGGACGGCTATTTTTCCTGCGGAAGCATCATAAATGTGTCTCGTAAAATATGAAATAATTTGAATCAAAGCATTCCCGAAAGAGAAAACAACTTTCATTGAGTACGGGTATGTAGGGTGTATTTTATGTTACGAAATGTGTATTTGTAGCCTCGAAGTAGGTTAATCGAAATGACTTGTAACGATAATGTGAAGTGCCACCATGCACAAGCTGAAGCGTTGATTTATTTTTAATGGTGGATTTGACAAATTTGATACCTTTGCAGGTAATCTTTTGTTTTTTATTTATTTTTTTCGCAAAATATTTAATTGAATATATTGGCTATGTGTTTTGTGACTTTTGTTGACAATATTTTCATTTATTCTAGTCGCCCGCTGGGAAATCTACAAATAATAGCAAAAAAAATGTGAATGCGTGCGTTTGTAAATGGTGTGAACTGTAAATGAAGAGCAATAAAGAGAAAGAGAAAGAGAGACGGTCATTTACAGAAATCCATGAGCATTTTTTTGCTCTATCCAAGCTTATCTCCGTCATCCTATACCGGGAGCGTTCCGTTATTTATGCTTTATGTTGCAGTAATTTAATTTGATATTTTATGTCTCTTTTTTTCAATGAAGAACCATTTTTTCCGCGCTACAATCTGCAGAACAGAATTTGTATATTTGTGTTGGATACATTTTTATTTGTTTGCACCATCATTTGCTAACGTAGAAAAATATGGTTAAAAATCAAAAGGGAGCGCCAATGTCTGTCCACCATTTACATTTTATTTGATTTTCATAAAGTTTAGCACTGTTGTCATTCCATTAAACGAAAGAGAAGCAGAGATCCATTTTTACATTGGATACGTGCGCGTGAGGCATTTCATTTTAATGACATCCCATTTAAAACTGTTTATTATCCCAAAAAAAGTTACATGTAATAAAAATGTTGCTACCGTTTTTTTTGCGCTCCACTTCGACCGAAATTGAATGAAGTTATCAAGAATTTAGTCGCGAGTCATGGATCGAAATTTGACGTGCTTTGTGATAAATAAAATATATCCGCACATCCACTGTGTGTACTTGTTGCCTTTGTGTGCTGTGTCATCCTACACTTTGCGCGTTTTATTCATGTGCTCGTTATGGCGAAATGTCACATATTTCGAAAGTGTTAATCGAAATTTCGGAATGTGAGCCATAACTATGGTATTACTGGATAAAAATATTCATTTATATTATATGTGTTTGGTTAATAAAATACAAACATTTGAAAATAATAGCAAAAAATTATGCCATCATTTATGTTTTCAGTGGATCAAAAACGTACACCACATATCATCATATTTCACACGATGATTATATGAATGTGAAAACAACAAAAGCTACAATAAATGTACTCGTCCTTTCGGCAAACCACACACCTTTTCTCCTTCCCTTTCTCTGTTTCATTCTCTTTGCAAAGCACATGGAAAATATAATTTACATAATTTATATTCGGTGTGCAAAAAAAGCGGTAACCAACCGCTTCATTTTCAAGTATATGCTGACGAAGCAAAATCACAAATATAATAATAAGCAAGGTAAACCGCTCGTTTTCAATATCGAAAAAAATGTGGCATTGTAACAACAATTCTGCGGTAAAATATATGTAATTTATAAATGTGAGGATAATTTATTTCATTCGAATATATGTGCATCATTTTATTTTAGCCCGAATGAAATCGAGATTTTTGTAGAATTTTTAATGGATACTGTTTAATAACAGTAGGAAATAATTTGTATTTATCAAACTGGGATATGATAGCACACACGCTAACAATTTAAACATGCATTTTTTTCGGAGCGGAAAATTCATAGTCGACCGCAATGAACGATATGATAATTGTAGAGTAAAAAGAAATATTCTGAATTCTTCAACTCAAAAGGTTTCCATCCAATTTTCGAGATCAAATGCAGTGTATTTACGTAAATTAACCCAATCTCTATCGTGTAGTTAATGCACATAACAAACATATCTCCTTCTCTTTTTTTGACACATAATTTTATTCAATGATTTAAAAAGTGCACATACAGAATGCATGAAAGCTCATGTCACAAAATGCCATAAATAAATGGCAAAAACGTAATCGTTTTGTGCATTTCTCTCTAAAGTACAATGACACACAGTGAATGAACTTTTTTTGCGAACTGCACTGTGTTCTGTTTATAAAAGATCCGCATTTTTCCGTGTCAAGAATTATGAATGAGGCGAATTGATAAAAAAACTTGTGCTGCCAGAAACACATACACGCAGATTAAATGCAGAAAACAGTGCATTTCATGGCACAATTACCTCGGCTAAAAGGTGGAAAATTAGCCAGGTTTCCACCCAATGGACGAACTTTCAAGCACATGCTTTGTCTAACGAAAAACTCAATCAGTTAATTTTTAATTCATTTTTGATTTTAAAAAATCTGCTGAAGCAGAAATGGTGAGAGAGTGATGGAATAAACTTCTGGCAGGAATTGTCGCAAATTTACGCACACATCCAGTAGAAAGTATTGCAATGGGTCAATGTTATAAGACACATAAAAAAATGTTTTCTAGACGTTTCTTGGGTCAGAAAAGTTAAGAGAACCCGAATCAGGGCTTTTTGAGCATGGTTATTGTGGGTCGGTTACACGAGGTACAGTGGATTTTTCTATGGAAGCCATGCCTGTATGATATCGTAATTACCTGAGGTCTAGGGGGTAGACACAAACTAGAAAACTAAGAAAAATTGGGGCTTATTAGGTCCTGTCCTAAATAGGAAAAATTAGCAATATTAGAGCCGGTTTCTCCCCCCTAGCAATTGGTAAGAAAATAAGATTCACGTCGATTAAGTTAGATAAAAGATACATTTATTGTAGTTATTTGGTTGATTCGGAATTGATCGGATTTCTTTCCAAAATGTATGTTTTGCAGTAGCGTCGGCATGAAAAACTTCTTTTTGGTCCACTCTAATGGACTCACGCGTGCGGAAAAGTTCGTCTTACTGCTGTAAGATTCTCTATTCAATAATGAACTGCTGCCGCAGATGTTGATTAAAATATGTGACGAGTTTATGCATTGTGTTCGACGAAGTGGATTTTTCATAAACAATTCAAGCAAATTATGAACCTAGAACACTGAAGCTAAACATATTTTGCAATTATAGGCCCTTACTTGTTTGATCATAACAAGACATTGGGATTGGGCATAAAATCATATGTGTGAAGCTTATCAAAATAGATTCCTTTTATTAGAAGGCGCATTGTATGTGTATTGTGTATACTGAATACAAATCACAAACACTCTGACGTACTAAACATACAGTATCTTTCACACAGAGACCATTTTAAGCTGCAGTTCTGGAGGGTAGGCACTATCATGACAACCACGAATCATTTAAAATTTCACCAATTTTCACCAATCTTTTCCAATATTTGATAATCAGATCTCTCTCAATGAATTGCAATCATGTCTAATTTTACCGATCTTCACCAATCTTGAACAATTTTTATCAATCTTATTCATACTTTCATAAACAAATCTTTTCCAGTCACACATTTTGTGTCTACCCACTAGCTGCAGTTGATATCGTTTTCTGCAGTTGTCAATTTTTTAAAATTATTGAGATTTTTGAAAAATCGAGGACAATTTTGGTAGCAATGTCCTCTATTTTCGAGCTCATATTTGCGCTTCAATATGTAAATCCAACCAAACATCTTGAAATGCTCAGAAGAATTATTATGTCATGTCCTCGATTTTTTTTTCTGTTCTGCAGTTGTAAAATTTTCTTAATTTAGTCTCTGCTTTCACAATAGATTTTTTCATACCGTCGGTCATTTTGGCAGGTGTTTGATGAGCTCTACATGTGCTCAAATTTTCAATGAAACCCATTTTATTTTTCTAATTTAATATTTTTCAATATTGAGAACAGTAAATCTCACAAAACTACAAAGAAAATTAATTTCCATTAAAAAACGTTTTAAAATTTATTTATTGTTTCTTTTTTAAATTATTTTTCTGTACTTTTTAGACTTTTTAAATAGATTTTTGTTATTGTGAATATGCGAGCGCCATCTGTTAGATGCAACACAAAACATTTGGGACAGATTAGTTCGATTTAATGCAATCAGGGAGGGCGTCAGTGTTTTCGGTCACAGATAGATCACGGCTTCGGTAATAATCATAATCGAATTTCTATTATCTGTGATTATCTGTGAAAAAATTGTATTCATACGCATAAATATGCGTCGACCAATTCCAACAGTGAGATACACACCACAGAACGCAGCCACCTCAAGCAAAACAAATATTGTAAAAGAAATCTAAATAAATAAAGGAAAACTCTGCAAACAACGAATCAGGCGACGAACAAGAATTGTGTGCATTAATGAATTAAGTGCATTATTGTTGGGTTTCAAACCCTAATTTTTTCATATCAAAACAGATACAAATAAATAATATTTTTTGATGTAGAAATATAAAGAACTGATGGACTTTTCTAAGTCCATTTTTTTGTTGTTTTTTTTTACATAAAATTTAACAACCAAATTTTCTGTAGTGCAATATATTGGCACAATGGAAAAACATTTCATTGAGACGAAAAAGATTCCCCCTTTCATCCGTTGTATGCAACATCTATTGAACCATATGTTGATACTCTACCAGTATCCTGGTACAAATTCAAGCAAATGAAGCAACGACAACGACCAAAAACAATAATGAGTAGCATCACCATAATCAGCAGGAAAGAAATAGTGAACAACACCATCAGAAACAAACCGATAAAGCAACACAACCATTAATACAGCAGAAAATGTACCGCAAAATAGCAAGAGAGATACCGCTTCTTAATCCAGCTCTCCCGTTTCTCATATAATATTCAGAAATTGCTGCACGGCAAGTGAAATTTAACAATCAAGTCAATTTATATTGCTTTTAGCGTTTACAACGCATATTTTGGCGTAACAGTGAGTTCATAATGAAAAAGTGAACATAACAAAGCTTTCTACAGAATATGAAGCTTATACGTGCAGCATGAATCTCAAATCGAGCCTATCTTGATGGTATCTTGCTTCTATCGATATTGTCGAACACGGCAAACACAAAATGGGCACTTGAACTCCTTGCACATTTTTATCGCACAAAGTATAACAGCAATAATGCATTTTCTAAACAGATAACATTCTGTTTTGATGGCAATTCAAACATAATGTTAGTAGAATTACGCTCGGATATCCCCTCTTCACTTGTATGCATACAGCAAACAATTTTAGTTGAGGTAGGACAATGCGTTTCATCCATCGCATATGAACGGTTACCAAATGCTACCGAAGGCTACCAATCGCAAAACCAAAGGCAACGTATCACCAACTGAGCGTTTTTATCCAAATGACACCGTACGAAGCATGCGGTTCCGTTGCATATATGATGGTGGGGATACGCAAGCTATCTCTCCTGATTCTCCGCTCAGTTTCATCATTATACTGACTCACAATTGTGCACAACATTGTGTGGTGTGAATAGACGAAAATCATGCGCCACACTCCTCAAATGATTCAAACCGTTGGTATCCCCGTTTGGAGCGTACGTTTTGTTACTGAACATGTTCGGTGCTGTTTCGTTGCACAGATGCTGTATCTAAAACCAGTATGAACAAAAGCGTTGGGTAATACCATTGTAATTCGATTTTTGTCCTCGTAAAAATTTGCAATATTTTACGTAAAACTTGTTATTCGATACGATACACTGTCGATGAACTCAGCAAAAAAAAAAAACGAAACAAAAATTATAATTCATAGTTAGCATCGAAATTGTAAAATTATATGACGATTTGAAAAGATGTGACTTTCACTTTCATTTGGTTTGAAAACGAGCTTTTTTAAGAAAAAAAAGAAAAAAATAGTTCTTCTCCGTGCAAAAGTTTGAAGTCGAAGAGTAGAGCATCCTTCAATATATCAAAAAGAATTTTGAACGTTGTTCGATGTGTCGATCGAAACAATGCGTATCGAAAGTTGGCTAAAACTTTTATCGCTGCCATTGCTGTTGATTTTGTGAGTTTTATGTTGTTTGCTGTGTTTTCTTTCCGCTCCTTTCTCTTGTGAGCGTTTTTGAGCATATATTGTGTGAGTGTATGTGTCCCACTTTGCGTCCCGGTGTATTCCATATAATCGGTGCATTGGTGGCTTTTTGAACCACATTCGGATTATTGTCAATAATCCATACGCGTAATTGTGTCGGATTTTCGTATTGATTTGTGCTGTTGAAATACCCATATACAGTTAACAAAAAGAGGAACAGAGCAATTGGCATTGTGTTATCGCGCTGTTGAGAGTAAACAAGAGTGAATCCAGGCAAAAATCCCCAGCAGCTTACTTTTCTACAATGGATTTAACGCGATGCACGATTTAGTGTGGATTTATTGTTCAAGTTGCGATTAGTGTGTGTCTGTGTGATAAAAAGGGAGTTGAAAACAATATTTATGGGCATCTTTCGATGTCAAACATTTAAATGTATAATGCGGTGATGATGTAATACAATAGGCACAGATTTACATTTACACGGAAACGTAAACGATCTCAAAATCACGGACACCAAAAAGTGTGAAGACAAAACAGCAACAACAACAAGTGCCCGAGTTAATTTAATAACAAAAAAATCGCAGCGATTAAAAAGAGCCGATGGTAATGCTAATGAATAGCTAATAATCTCGGCATAATTTGTAAGCGATAATTAAAAAAAAAAACATCCGGCAAATTTAATTTGAAAATTGAATTTAATCAAGTTCAGTGAGTGACACCCAGAAACGAAAAAGTGCCATCACAACCACACCAATCGTCGAAAATTTGGTTGGAAAAGCGCTTGACATTTTTCCACACGATATATACATAAAACGTTAATCCTGAAGTAAACACATCAAATTGAATTTAGTCGTGAAATCGTTTGGTTTTGACGAGATATTGAGAAGAATAGACTGCAACAGCCGACGCATGTGATTAGAATAATTACAGTATTATTAATTCAAACGATTCAAAACCCGTTTCTCTATCCCTCTCGACGCATTTTCAAACAAGTAACGATATAATTTTTGCACTCGCATAACACATAGACAACGAACTGTCTATGCTAAAAAAATAAAACAAAAATTGCGATAAACTCTATGCGGATAAACAAAAACCCATATCGCCAAACAAGAAGTTGAAAATTGTATCGCGCGCGCAAAACAACCACACGGATTATAATTAAGTTTTACAATTTGATTATATTAGCGCAACGGATTACAAAATATTCAAGCAACATCGAATAAAACTTTTCATTTACTCGATTAACTCATACGCATAAACACATTTTAATCATACGGCATGCAGAATTTCCAACAAAATTCAATTTGAAGAGTTTGTTGTGCTGTGCAATTCGCGTATATATATCATTTGGTATAGATTGTTTGAAGACAAATAGATTGAATCAAGTGAACTTTTTAGCTTGTTTAGCCTACAGTCACGTCCGAGAATTTCTAATTATAATCAACACGCCCAAAAGAAAAAAATGTCGAACATTTCAAGTGTTTACATTTGTCAAGAACAACAGTGCGGGTGTTAAAGACGTCAATTACTTGTGCTACCACCGAAAATTCAAGTATTTATTTATTTTTCCGGTCAACGATCTGCAATCGACTTTTCAACATCAGCACCAGTGAGAACAGCAATAGCAACAGAAACTGATATGCAAATGGTAAGAATATATGATAATTTAATTGAATTATTCACTATTTCGTGCACTTTATTATTATTACTTCGCACAACTGCATCGTCTTGATCTTCTAGGGGAACCACTTTCAATGCTTCCTTTGTTCGCTCGTTGACATAAAATATAATATCTACCGTACATGCATTTTCTCTGTCGACATTTCGCAGAATGTGCATAATTTGACAATTTCATTTTCAGTGAGATAGGACGGAAAAAGCGAGGGTGAGAGAGAAAATAAGCGAGAAAATAAGCGAGAAAGAAAGAATGAACGAGAAATATGGAGAAAGAGAGAAGATATGGTGTCACCGCAATAATTCAATGCACCGAATTGGAATAAATAATAGAGTATATGGCAAAGTGATATAGAGTAAAAATTCAGCAATGGATGAAACTGTGTTTTGGACGTGTAAATATCCAAACTGAATCACATCGGTATATATCATGAAATGCAGTCGGTCTTTTTTGCCTTGCTTTCTCTCACTTCCTCTCGTTGGTCGTTTTTTTCTCGGTGATTTTCAATTTGGCTCGCGGTTTACGTTCGCATTTGACCTACTTGGGTGTGTGTGTCTGTGAGTGTTTGTTTGCATGTGAAAGTGTGCATACGGTGAAAATTGAATTTCCAAACGAGATGCTATGCATTGTTTTTATGTGGTCACCACATATGAACCGCTTAGAATAAAAGTAGATAATGGTAGAAAGTTAAAAAAAATCTCAATCATAAAGTGTTATGAAAATAATACTCAATCAAGGAAAAAAGTGAAAATAAAAGTCGATCAAGAAAAAAATTGAAAATAAAAGTCAAACACAATTTATGATCGATTTTTATTTTCACTTTTTTTCTTGATTGAGTATTATTATAACTCAATTTATGATTGAGATTTTTTTCACCTTTTTCTTGATTGATTAGTGATTTTTCTAGTTGACCATTTAGTGGTGTTCGAGAATTGAGAAAAAATGTCTTTTTTCTTTCACTTTTTGTGCTCTGTACCGAGTCTCCGAGAGTTTCATATAAACTCGCCTTGCAATAGCCAAATGACGCCTATTGATTCAATCACGATTGGTATTCGCTTACTATTCAAT
>NW_022201183.1:0-1114 GCF_009176525.2 Contarinia nasturtii
GAAAGTGTGAAAGAGTATTGTATACGTTCGCTACACCTTCGTCACACTCTCGCTATACTTTCAATGCAAAATAAGCATTAAGAAATAAACATGAAAATGAAGGTGTGAGCAAAGTGTAGATAAAGTGTACGGTGGCCTGGCATGTTCACGCGGGGTGTTGTAAATTTTGCACAAGACGCTACGGTTGACAACTGAGAGCAGAATTTGCAATATAAACGGACACACAATATCACAGTCAGTGTGTTCTTTAGTAACAAAAATCTTTATGTCTTTTAATAGATGTCGTATTCGTTGAATCTTCGATACCAGCGCCCACCGATCAATTTGTTGAAAACAAAAAAAAAACAGCAATTAAACAAATAAATGTAAACAAACATGGATTTTAAATAGAAATTCGATTTTCGGCTCAAAAATGTTGTATGGTACCCTTAACTTTCGTCAAAATCTCTTCAAACTTTGAGAATGTTTTTTTTTTGTGAACTGTATCTCACGATATCATAAAGGTAAAGCTCCCATACATAATACACATTTTTTGTGATTTCTTCAGATTTTTGTGCGCACTCATTGGCAAAACCATTGACAGTGCTATTCTGTAAGTCTTTGAATCAAGGATGTGTTCCGGCTTCAATGAAAAATTGAACGCTCTAGAATAAAGACAACTTATTGTTTGGTTGCATATCGAAACGCGACTCAAAACTGTTGCAAATTTTGTTGATTTTTTTCAGTTTTTGTGCTCTATACCGAGTCTCCGAGAGTTTCATACAAGGTTGCCATTTAGCAGGCAAATAACTTCCATTAAATAATATGCGAATGCCAATTGTGATTATGATGACAAGGAATGCGAGTTTTTTCATTCTGATTTCACCAGATGATACAGAAAAGTTAATAGTATTTGTAAATCGAAGATAAAAATTAATTATTTTTTTCATTTTCGCGATTTTTCTATATATGAAACTCTCGAAGACTCGATATAGAGCACAAAAAGTGAAACAAAAATACAATTTTTTTTCTCAATTCTTCAACACAACTAAGTGGTCTATATCATCTGGTGTGATCAGAACGTAAAAATTTGTCATCTCTGTCACTCAAATCGTTGTCAAATGCTATCTCGCAG
>NW_022201184.1:0-4021 GCF_009176525.2 Contarinia nasturtii
AATCAAAGTGTAAAATGACGATTTGCACTGACGTTATACACACACAGCGTAAAATGTCGAATTAACAGCATTTTTATTGTAGTGTGAGTAATTCGGTGTAAATGGGCGAAATAAACAACAAACATTTGTGTTTACACTGTTCAATTTCTCTGAGTAGTTAATAAAATTATAATAGCTATTAATGTAATGCTAAAATCTAACATTACAATTTCAATAGCTAATACCGGTAATGTCTTGAGACAATAGCATTGTTAAAAATCTAACATTTATATTGAGACTTTTCAACACAACTTTAAGTTTAAAATATATTTACAATAGATGGATTTTTTGTCTGCTCTAAGCTCAGCATTGAAATTGATTGGGTTGATGAACAATTTCAATGATGAGCTTAGAGCAGACACAGACGCCATCTGTTGTAAATATATTTCCAACTTAAAGTTGTATTGAAAAGTCTTATTATTAATGTTAGATTTTTGACATTAGCGGTAGCGTTGAGTAACACATTATTATTGTAACGAAGCATTGCCAGTAACGTTATAAGAATAGCAATAGCTATTACTGGTAATTTTAAAATCTAACGTTACAATTGTAATGACGTTACTGTAATGCTTCGTTACAATTGTAATGTGTTACTGCAAAATGTAAATCTGTACTTACGCATCATACTTACTTGGCTGGTACATCACCACTATGAACATGTTTTGGCTTATGTTCGCCGCTTTTCTTCCTGAAATATAAAAAGTTCACGAATTTGTATTCATGCTAAACTGAAGTGTAGATATTCAAATTGAGCTTACTTTTTGTTGTGGTCGGTTGGCCTATAACACATTGAATAATCATAAAAAAAGAGAAAATAGTGTTTCAAATAAAGGACCGAATAAAAAAGTGCCCCTTTTTAATTTTTCAAAAATTCGATAGGCAGCGTAGATGTAGTAATATCCTAGGATATTTCCTTTACAATCATAGAAAATGAAGAGATGATTTTAATTTGTCGATTAAAAAAAATCATTCGATTATTTTATTTTATTTTGCGGAAAAAATATATATTTTATCATTTCACTGTTTTTTTTGTTCTTCAATAATTTCAATGGACAAAATATTTAGGACTATTTTATATTCTCAAATACAGATAAAATTAACTTAGCTGTTAGCAATTATTGTTAATTTTAAGCACAAATGATGAAATATATATTTTTTCCGCAAAAGAAAATAAAATGATCGAATGATTTTTTTTAATCGACACATTAAAATCATCTCTTCATTTTCTATGATTGTGAAGGAAATATCCTAGGATATTACTACATCTACGCTGCCTATCGAATTTTTGAAAAATTAAAAAGGGGCACAAATCCCTGCGATATTTTAATCGGTCCTTTCAAAATTTAACATCAACGGGCATCCAATTCGCCGACTATCTCGTGGAACTTTAAGACGTTATTCATTGTATTTTTAATATTGAGCGAATACGGACAAACCTAAAAGTTCCACGAGAGGTCCAGTAGATTTAATTTTTACATGTTAAACAGCCTATAGAATTGCCCGACGTGGAACATGGATGAATTTTTTTTATTGCTTAATATATTTTGGAAAAATACTTACGTAGAAACGACAACCTGAACGATCAGAGCGAGCAAGAAAAGGCTTCGAGACAATATCATCTTGCTTAGTTCTTAGTTTCTTTCTTGAGACTATTCTTCAAATTGAACTGTCTTTGCCTGGTCTTCGGTCCCATATATATACCACTTTTTTGGTACGAAAATATTTTAATATTGACACAATACATCTGGTTTTGTATATACTGTCATTTAGGGGATACGTGTAAAACAAATAGATAGGATACATGTGAAACAAATCAAACTATGGGGCGGTACCAAAAAAAGAGAAATTTTTTGACAAAAAATTAAATACTACGTGGAAATATGTGGAGCTAAAAACAGTACATAACACAAAAGTAAACCTTCAGTATATGTGTACGCATGTTCTTCAAAACTGTTCTCATCTAAATCAACACAACTCCATTACATATCCACGTAACTCCGTATTTTATCCATATGTAAATTGATAATTTGATGACCGAATGGATGATTGCACGCCTTAAATACTATATTATTGGCCAATTAGAGTTGAGTGAAACGCTTGTACTAGTTAATACCGTCTCTTTCATAGCAAACTCTCATTAATTTCAATGATATAATTAAAATTAAAAAAAGTGGGTGGAAAAGAAGTCTTTTTTATTTGGAATTTTGGTTTTCAAATTACGAATATATTCGAATTGTTTGAAAAAGTGCTTAGCTCAGCTCTATAAAAGAAGAGACACAGATCAACGAAATCATCAAAGCTTTCGAAATAGTTCGAACACCAAAATTCGACCAAAATGAAGCTCATCTCTAGTTTTACTTTTATTTTGCTGCACGTATATTTTGTAAGTACAAATTTACTACACTCTTCCATCAACAGCTTCAGAATAGATAACAAAATCATTTTTCACTCACTTATTGAATATATTTTGTTCTTATTTTCAATGACTTGTGATACTGACAGTAATTAACAAAAACACTCCAAAAGTAAAAGTTGATATTTTTTACTTTTTAACTTATAGATTGTTCAATGCGGCTCAACTAATACAACTGCAACTGCGAAAGACCATCCAGATGAAAAACGTAATGTAGCACTTATGTTACACAAGCAATATTCTTGTAACTCTGCATCGTATAGTATACATTGTACATTAATGTACAGAAAAAAATACGATCGATACTTTGTTAGAAAATATAACATTTCTTTTTGTTTAGTTCGTTATTATTCAATTTAAAATTCTACCATAGTTGGTTTTATTTAATGTTGGTTTTGTTGTTTGTTTGTCCTGACAGGTGAGGACTATACATTTTGTGGTAGGTTTATTGCAAAGAATGGAGATTTCACATTCATAACCTTCGGCATTTCATGGGGTAAATGGATTGTATTTGAGAATGGCAGTGGTGGAAACCAGATACCAATAATTCCAAAAGTCGGTCAAAAATTATATAAAGGAGAATCTAGAACGTTTTGCGCAAGCGGAAAAACGGGTTGGATAAGTGGCGTTGAGCTATATTTGTTCGGGGATCGAAAACCGCAATAAAAAAGTGTTGGTTCAAAATACCATCTGTGGGGGCAAATGAACATTTGGAAACTGACGTATGGTATGAGAATCAAATCAATACTAAAATCATCCGTCATGATGGGAATTGGGATTACAGAATTGATTACGAGCTTTATCATGTTTAAAAAGACATTTAATGACATTTTTATCCTATCTGATCACGGATTCTTTGTTCAGTTGATAACCAAGTTTACACTATCGGCTTATTAAATTATGAGCTCGGTTGTAAAAAATAATAATATTCACAATAAAATGAATGAAAAAATTGTATCTTTTGGAGTTTATTATTAATCTTCTCTAGTTCTTTAGGTAGTTTAAATTATCTACAATAAGATTCTTGAAAATCATGAAAATGTAAAGGATTTGCTTGACATCGTTCTATATTATTCGCTATATTTGCTGATGAACGAAGTCTAAAAATGCTCACCTTTTTGAGACATATCCAAGTCAGCCTTCAGCACATTATACATTTTTCATTCTCTTTTGTGCGGACCTAGACGTTCTTCAATTCAGTGATATCTTTGATATCTTTTTATTTTCACAGGCAGTGTCACGATTTGAACGAATTAATTAAAAAAATCTATCATTTTTATTACTTAATTAAGTTGAAACTTTATTACTTCATTAAGCGCAATATTCAGTAGTTTATTTACCATATATGGAGGGAAATCTGTGATAAATTCAAAAGAAACCAAAATATCAATAAAAATGGAAGAGAATTCTACCATTCTTATAACGTAAAGAGTATTTTTGTTTAACAAAAGTATAAATGGTTTCATTTGACTTTAGGATATTTATTATTTATTTATTCACCGTCTGATCACAGATTGATTTTATCACAATTATTTACAATTTAATTTAAAAAAGTAATTTAAAATAAAA
>NW_022201185.1:0-10461 GCF_009176525.2 Contarinia nasturtii
CCCCCGACCCCCTTAAGGGGTGGGGGGACTTGAAGGGCAGGGATCCTAAAAAATTTCTCTCATCATTCTGAACAACTTTGTAGTACATTATTTTTTGATCCGATGAACTTTTGAAAAATTTGGGGCACCCCCACCCCCCCTGGGGAAAAATTCAAAATTCTGCTCAGATAGAAATTTTTTATTTTTTACCCCCAACATACCCCCCAAAGGGTTTTTCAAAATTCCCACCCCCTAAGAGTGAGCCTATTATATGCCCCACCCTGTATTTTTATGAGTTTTATGGTTGGTTGTTGCCACAAAACATGAACATCCTTTAGTTATGTTTAGAAATGCGGCGACTGTGTTCTTTTTATTTCTCGAATTCGATTAGACAGTTGTCGACATCCAAACACACCTGCAACTCCAAACGACGAAACCAAAAGCATTTATCATTTGCATCGTTTAACATTGGTTTCGTCCAATCGAATATACTATAGTATATTATTGTGTAAAAACAAGGACAATACGAAAAAAGTTTAAGAAAACGAACAAAACTCCGAACAAACTCGAAAGTGGAAGAATGTGGACCATTTATCATTCAGATTTGTTACGGTATGTTGAAATATATTAGTTACAGTATCTTGTTGTTGTCTTCCACTCCCATTAGTTTGCCCGAGTTTATGCGCAAATAAAATATTTGAAGCTAATTTAATCAAAGTAATTTTTTCTGTTTAACTGTATATTATACTGTGATTCATTACGACATTTTGTACTGGAATTTTGAGGATTAAACGCTTAAACTACTATTTGACATCTGTGAACATATAAATTGTCAAATTAATACTTCGAAATTATGGTATTAAATAAATCTTCTTAAGTCAACGGAAAATTCCACGTATTTTCATTATATTACTTTTCATCGGCATCATATAGCTTTTCAAAACTGAATTCCAAGATGAATTTCTATTAAAGTCGTACGGATATTTAAGAAAAACTATGTTTTCATTCAAATAGTGCGGGGGCGCACATATGCAGAACAACAAGCCACAAATCCATGAAACTTTGATCATGAGTACCCCATGATAAGAACTTATTAGTTCCACATATAACATAACATATAAAATTTATCAAATTATTGCCTTAACTAAAATGTACACACATACACGTGCGCGCACGTGATTGAAAAAGAGAGATGGTCGAAAATCACAAATAAACGCGCGTGTACTTTATGATAATCAAGTATCTTTTTTTTCGATCGATATTCGACTTTTCAAATGACTTTTTTCTAGACTTTTTTGTTGTTGTTACGACCATTCAACAATAGTATATTTAACAAACAAACAATTACGTATTAATCGCAAAAATGTCTTCAATCAGTTTGTTTCATTTAGCTAAAAACAAACTGATGAACAGTTTTTGAATTTCAATCGGTTCGGTTTTCACATGTATATTATATACATTCTAGTGACTTTTCATCACAGGTCGTGGATTTTCGTTTTATAAAAACGACCTATAGGTCGTAGATTTTCATTTTTTAATCGGTTCGGTTTTCACGTATATATTAAATACAAAAGTGATCGGTTTCAAATTCGGTTTCATTCATTTGGCATTCATTTTTTTATATCATGTTATAGATTACAAAATCTCTTAGGTAATCTTACACTTTGAAACAGAAACTTGATAATATGCTCGTATTTTTTTGTACAGTTGTCCTTTTCATCGTTGGCTAGCCAATGCACGCTTGATTGTCATCGTAAACACGATTTTCGAAACACTATTTTATGGCCTTTACTCTCATTTAGCAAGAATGTCATCAAATTTCATTACCAGAGAAAAAATATATATTATAATTAATAAAAAGAATGAAATAATGAATGAAGCCTGCAGGCATGACATGTACTGAAGATTGTTGATTTATTACAGGCTTTTCGAGCCCATCCCGTTGGCTCATTTTAAATTATTTCTAGTCACTAAATCGTAAAAAATAAAATTACGAAGATGAGAATGTGCAGCATCTCCGAACGAAAGTCACATCCGGCTAAATGATAAAAGCTCAACGAATACCATAAAATCGCCTCATTATTTTCTGCAGAAATTATAAATTATAAATTATTCAAATGAAAACTGCAAAAGCAGAATATAAACTGATCTGGACGTAAATATGTCAAATGACTCAGTTTATGGGCAAAAAAGTCACGCAAACAACATTCCATCGCCAAGAACAAAAACATTCGGATTTTTCGCCTGTTTTGATACAAACTTTGGATTGATACGAGCACGCACTGACAGCTAAGCTAAGTACTTCATTTGAACGTGGTGTGTTTTGGTTTGGTGCGCTAGTGTGCTTTATGTCACAGATGCCAGCATCAAATAGGATATAGGAAATATTTTTGTTTGGCATACGTTGCTAATGCCATTGCCGGCCATAAGATTTTAATATTGGAGATAATCGTAAAAAATAAGAGAGCGCAAACGATATACATCGGATATACGCACGAAAATTATGCTGGCGACACACTATTCCTACCATACTGCATGCAACTAAACAAAAAGAAGAGAAAAAAAAAACCAGCATCAGAACTAAATGGCACAATGTTCTGCATAAAAAGTACTGAATTAATTTATTTCCTTCTCTTTAATCTCCAAAAGAAAGAGAAAAAATGATAAAATTGTCGCTTTAAATCACAATGATTATGTACGTAGCCCATAAATGATCGCATCTCTAACGTCTCTTCTCACCAGTATAGTCATTTTTAATAAAGAAAAGAAAAATGGACTGTGAAAAAAAGAAACAAGATGAAATACAGCAAAAAATACATTCATTCATCATCCATGTTAAGTTTTACATCAACATCACGGACAAATTCTTTTTGTACTGTATATACGCACACGCGCGCAAGAAATATAAAAAGTGACAAAAACGAAGAAAAATATACAAGTTGAATAATGGGACACATGAAATGAAAAGTTTTGTATACTACAAGAATTCTGGGAGAAAAATGGAAGTGTGGATGGAAGGAGGGAAGGACAGACATAGAGACAAAAAGTACAAATCTAAGAAGAACTCAAAGAAAAATATATTCCAACCACGCTGTCCACTTGCCTGGGATTTTCTAATTTCTACATTTTATCACTGTTTTTTTCTCTCTTTTTGTCAATGCTTTTCAACTTTTAAATAGCATAACTTGACCATTCTATCTACCATAAATTTTTTCTTTCCAAGCGTCGTTTTGGAGGGAAAATTTTTTGCTCTTCGTTAATGGCATCAAACGATGATGCACAGTTGGTTTTGATACCGATAGTCGAGTTTTTTTAAATACCATCCGTTCTAAGTATAGGAATGCAAACAAATAATTTCGAATGATATGAAATGATGAGTGTTCTTGATTGACATTCGTATCATGTTTCAAACATCAAATTTTCTTCCATTCAATTTCTTTGCTCACGATATTCGTTTCGAATTTCGGACTTTTCACTGGTTGCCGTTAAAGTTCAGCCCCACGTTAACATTCAGTGCGTTTAATTAAACATTTGCGTGCATGTTTCCATCTCTTAAATCGCCATTAACGTGTTATTGAACTGTGTGTGTGTGTGTGTGTCGCAAGTCTCGTGATATTAATATAGCTAAAGCCATTGACATAACCCCCTGGATTTCACTTCGTCTAGAGCTTTGAAATTGTATATCTGCACTCCTGTGCACACTTACCTGATGAAAACTAAAAGCTCTCTCAATATTTATACATTCTCCCAACTAACTTCTGTCTACCGGTCTCTCTTTCTCTCTTTCTATCTCTCTCTCTCTCTCACACAGACACACACACTCTTTCACTCACACTCAACCTCTAACCATTCATTTACTCTGTGTCTCTTCAAATCATTTGAATCGTTATCAGTTAGAAAGTTTAATTCAACTATAAACTAAAATAGCCAAATTGGAACTTTGAAATACTATGAACACAATACTATGAGTTTTTATATTGTATAACAACTGCTCCAACCATTTGAAACTATGTTTTGATTCTATTGCAGAAAAATTCCATTTATTTTCGAATCCAAATTGTTCCATCACACCAAAGTCAATATTTGTAAGAAAAACTTTTTGCACACAAATGTGAATCACCCACAACAAACCTTAATTAGAAACTCTGTATTGCGATGGTAACTGATCGAGAGAAAATATTTGCAATTCTGCAGTTTTGCAGATCTTCAGAAGGAATCCGAATGTTTGGTCTTGTGTGTGTCTCTTTGTGTGTAAGAGGTAAAGAATGCAATGCTATTGAATGCATTCAGTTCAGAAAGTTGTTCGCAGTTAAATCGACAGTTTGTTGGTTATTCCATGATTGAACAAATTGACACTATTGTTTCGTATCACTTTTGGATTATCGAGCATGTGGTTCAGCAAATTTGTCTTAAAAAGCAATTGAAACTTACGCCAGCAGCTCAATAGGAATAAATCGGTAAAACAAAATTCCATGAATTCCAACTTTTGCTGTTTTGTTCAGCTTCATGCAATGCATTCTACAATCTGTTCAGAACTATTCCGAAAGGCCAAGGTATACATGTTACAATAATTATTTTTTATTTTATTTATTTATTCATTCACCGTCTGATCACAGACTGTATTTATCACAAAATTTTGTACAATACCATTCATAATGAATCACTATACCCGATCGAATATCCAGCTACCAGCCTTGTCGACTTCGGAGCAGCAGATATAGATTGTGTTCATTGTTTTAATCTCTAATTTTCAATACAATTTTTATAAAAATTACAGTTTTCACCGTTCAACAAATATTACATTTTCCAATTTAAAAATATTACTTCTAAAAATTTGTCTCGATGCTGATTCTAAAAACGTTTCTCTTATTAAATTAAAATTCCTACAAGCTACGTTAAATGGTTGGTTATGTGCATATTCCGATGTAAATGTTCTAACTCTAATTAGTTCTGTATTTCTTAAATTTCTTTGGTTTACGTTATATTGCTGTCGTGTGTATACAATTTTATTTCTAAGCGAACTAGACACTATTTTACCCAAAAGAAGATCATAAATTAAAAATATAGAGGCATTTATACGCCGTCTCCAAAGCGGTTGAATATTCAAAACATCACATCCCAACTGATACGGTGGCAATACATAATTCTCATCTCTCTGATATACATATCGTAACGACCAGATGACAAAATCTTTTTGAATTGATTCTATTCTATCGGAGTGGATACGATGGTATGGAAGCCATACAATACTCGCGTATTCCAATTTTGACCTAACTACAGTGAATCTAATATTTTTGGTAGACAAAATTTTGCATGACACATGGAGTCACACGCCATTCGTATATGAATCCTATGTTAGTGGAGTGTTTCTCTGCTTACTTTGCTTGTTATTTTGTCTATCAAAAAAATTAGATTCACTGTAGTGCACAATATAATATTTTTGCAGATTCGATCGTGTACTTATTCTTTGATGTTCGTTTGATGAAACCCATTGCCGCACTGGCTGCAATCGCATCGATGTGATCGGTGAATGTTAGTTTTGTGTCGAAAATAACGCCGAGGTCCTTTTGCATTTTGGTCCGTTCAAACGTATGATGACCGTTGTCGATCGTATAGTCGTAGTTGACTACGTTTTCGTTACACCAGTCGCTCAATTGATCAATGGCTTTTTGAAAAATGATGACATCAATGGGCGAATGTATAGTGCGGATCAATTTCAGATCATCTGCAAATAATAAAACAAGTGCATTTGACACAGTTTCGACAATATCGTTTATGAAAATAATAAAGAGACATGGTCCCAAAATACTTCCCGCGGGTACTCCCGATGGTACAATGAAAGTCCTTGACTTTTTTTCACCAATTCCAACAAACTGCGATCGTGATGTCAAGTAACCATGGAACCATTTGACAATTTGGCGGCCGAATCCAAATCTCACCAACTTCTGCAACAATTTCTTGTGGTTCACACGATCGAAGGCCTTCTCAAAATCTGTGTACAGCACATCCGTTTGACATTTATTGACCATTGAGTCCATCGTGAAAGAACAGTGAGACTGAGTTCACTGTCAAATAACCAAACTCACCACGGCATTTCTCTTTATTGCCACTTTCATCATTGTAAACATGATTCAATACATTGATCGAATCTGTCAAAGTAGCTTTCTCATGCGTCATTTGATGATAATAGTTTTGTTGTGTGTGGTGGAGTGGAGACGCCACCGAATTATTACATATTGCGTATGTTTCAACGAAAAAATCACGTTATGTATTTTTTTATTTGTAATAAATAAATTCGAATTAAATTAAATAATTTATTAAAATGCAAATTAAAAACCAAGTCTTCTCCCTTTTCAATTTTCCTCATAGAAAATACAGATTACAACACACAATCAATGAGATCAAAATGTTATTTTAACGTAAACATTTTTCCCATACGACAAAATGATATTTTGCCATGAATACAAGGGGGAAACCACGGATTCTAATATGTGCTAATCTTTTCTAATATTTGTAGTAAAACGCCATATAACATGTACATTTTACAACTTTCTAATATGTTCTAGTTTTTCTAGTATCGAGTTCGTGAGTGCAAGCATGAATATCATTTTGTCTGGAATTAAAATGTCATTTCGTATAAAATTGAATTTGAGTTTTTTTTTCTTTTGAATATACTTGAAAAAATTGTAATTACTCGAATAAAAAAATTTTTTTTTTCAAAATGTTTAAGAATTTTTTTATTGTATAAAAAATTATTTAAATTAATCTCTTAAAAAAATCAATTCTCTGTTGTACATTGCTACGAAATTGTAAGTCTGTGTGCGATCGTGTGCATTTTAAGGCGCTAAACGTCACTTCTTCTCTTCCATTGTACATTTTTGTGCCACAGGATGAACCTAGGGGCTTAATACGGCAAAAAAATTCACAGAAATTCACGTAAATCCACACTTTTGAATCGAGTGGTTATTGATGAGTTCGGTGAATTCGTGTGAATAGAATGAAATGTGTCAAAGTAATAGAGTGAGATTATTAGTTTTTCAATATTTCCGATTGTTTTCGATAGAAAATCGCTCAAAATTGAAAATAAAATTAATTTTTATTAAAAAAATATAAAAAAACATTTACAATTTTGTTACACAAAATATAAATATTGCTGTAATTGCCAGCAGAAACTATTCACCACTATCTCACATATTTGAATGAAATCGCCGTAGAATTCACTGGAATTCATTCGTTTTACTCCTGAAATGCACAAAATATTTTGCGTGTCAAATGTTTCATCCAAACTATCCAATTCGCCTTATAAAAAATAAATATAAACTTACAAATATTATCATACATTTTCGCACGAATTGAATTTTTTAAAAAAAAGATATAAAGTAATCACACTTTTTCTTCTTTTTATTAATGATATCGTTGATGCCATCAAAGACGACGACATCTTTATCTCTCTGTTTGCCGACGATTTGAAACTGGCAACATCAATCGCCAATATCAACGATACATCCAAACTTCAATCAGCAATCGACAAGTTAAGGATATGGTGTGATATGAACAAACTGCATTTGAACCTGGATAAATGCTCGATCATGTCCATATCGAAAAAGAGAGACAAAATAATCGACTCGTACTCTTACGGCAATCACAATTTTAAAAGAGTGAGTGAGCAAAAAGATTTGGGAGTCATCTTCGACAACAAACTCAATTTCATCAAGCACATCGATTCAATCGTGGCCAAAGCGACATCTGCACTTGGATTTGTAAAGCGATTCTGCTACGATATTCCTGATGTCCATACTCTAAAATCACTTTACTGTGCTCTTGTACAGTCTAATTTGGAATATGCCAGTTTGGTATGGCTTCCGTATCATGGCATACACAAAAACAAAATCGAGTCATGCCTGCGTCAATTCACAATGTTCGCACTCAAGGAATATCCAAATATTTCAAATAATTTTAAAATCTCATCGTACAGCACTCGTCTAGGCAAACTCAACATGCAGTCACTTCAAAGACGCCGTATAAATACCTCAATTTTATTTATATTCGATTTGCTGCATAACAATATTCATTGCCCATCACTTAAAACGGAAATCGCTCGAAATCAAAATGAACGCAATCTGAGAAATATCGAATATTTCAAAATCAACGACAAATTATTAAAGATCAATCCAACTGTTCCACTCAATCAAATGTGTAAAATGTCAAATATAGTCCACGAACTTTTCTCTACGCAAACGAACAGATCAACATTCAAAAATCGACTTTTAGCTTTAAGTGATGAACACTTTTCCAACTTGTCATTAGTGTCTAATCATAATACTGTTTTTTTGAACGATCTAATGTGATTCACTGTGATATCTTTTATTTTATTTTTTTATCTAAGACTTGACTCATTGTATCCGAGTGCAATCAGAAAACTTTATACTATAAGCTATTTATTTATTGATCAATCTTTGTCGTAACAAAACCGTAAATTATTTTATATTATAAAACTCTATATTGGAAAGATGTGGTTTTTAACGGTGATCAGATGTTATTTCATCATGGATTCATACCTTTTCCCCACCATGTATTAAATATGTACAACTCAAACTATGATTCAGCCAGTTTTTGGCGGTGAATAAAGATTATTATTATTATTATAAAACTAATGATGTCAATCGACAGAGAATTAGAAAATACCCTCAGACTGGTGGTATTTAAAGGGGTTTTCCACTCCAAAGAACTCAAATCGGCGTCGATCAAAATTTTGAGAAAAAACGACAACCCCTTCGAAAAAATACACCCGTCCCCTTGCCCATGTCTGGGTAAAATACTAGAATTTCATAATACTTAAAATTGAACAGAAATAATAGTAAACAATATGTATTATTGAAAAAATAAATATTTATTGAATATATTTTCATTGATTTCCGTACATTAATTATTCTTCTCCGTCTGATGAGTCGCAATCGGAAGATGATGCTTCACCGAAGTAGTTGTCCAAAAAAGCAGCTATTCGATGTATTTTTGATGGTTTCTTAATGTGTAAAGCAAACCATATGATGGTCATTACGTGCGAGCAACAGCCAACAGTTCGTAGGCCGTTGTAGCAACTACAACAGTAAGCTAGCACAACACTTTCTCCTTGTCCAAGAATATCAATTAAAATATATGTGTCTTATTGCTGCGAAAACGGGATTTGATGCGGGCCATCAGCAGCTTTAGCTGCTTGTCTCCAGTAGTCAATTTGGCGAAAAATTTTCTCAAAATATTATTGGGACATTAAAAAACGGCAAATTGAAAGTTATTGGATTTAAAATGTTCTTGGCAGTAAGAGGCAGCTTGCTTAATTTGATATTTACCCAGTGCAATCAGAATTAGGTCGGTTTGTGTCAATGTTGGCAGTTGTTCAAAATCATAAAATTGGTTAAATTTCGATAAATTGTATTGAAATTCGTTCTTGGAGACAATATTCGATAGTTCATTCGGTGTTTCATAACGATCCAGCATTCGCCTTTCGATTTCAGTCGCCATACCTTTGTTTGACTCAATGGATTTGCAATAAGCATTAATTAGAGCTGCACAAATTCGATAATCGGTCATGAGATGATAGGGTTCCATTCATGCTGAAATAATTTGAATATGGTTTTGATGTGTCCGTTGCGCGTTTCAACGCCATATCGATTTGCTGTTACGAAGCGGGATCTATTTGCTTCGCTTGTTGTCAGCTGCTTCTTATTTGAAGATCTTTGAGGTAAGGCCGGCATATGCACATCAAATCCCTTTTCCTTCAGCAAATTAACGCAATCACGAAAACCTCTATCGAGCAGAAGAACATCATCGGCATTCAAATTGTCAAGAGCATTGGTACTTTGAATAATGGACTGCAAAACTTTAGCATCATTTGAAGACGCTGGATATGGACCCAGAACAAAAAGAATCGTGCCATCCGTTGTAACACAATTCATAATTCGGACAAAATTTCGCTTCTTCTGGTTACTGTAACTTTGTTTTTGTACTTCATAATTAGTGCTCTTTTGAATGTAAACATACGTGCCATCAAGGATCAATACGGGTCGATTGATATCACCATGACAAAACAGCATTTGGCTTAAGAATGTTGTATATTTTGCCAGTTCCTCACGACTAAGCAGGCAGTTCACATTTTGGTAAACAAAATCTGATTCCATTGCCTTGCGTACGCATTTTAATCGCTTTCCCACAGCCCACCTTGTGATTTTAAAAACTCGCCCAATATCTTCGTCCGTTCGACCAGTACGAAGCTACATGAGATATGTGTATAGGTAGTTGGATGCAATTTTGTCGTTTTTCAAATAGTCTCGAAGCGATTTTAAACAATGGAAAAGATTTTGGAACTCTTCACGTGTCAGGCCGGTATCGGCTTTCACACCAGCATCTGAATTTTTGTTCAACACCCAAGTCAGTATAATACTCACAGAAAAAGTGGAGACGGTTTTTCCGCAAATTATTGCAGAA
>NW_022201186.1:0-3067 GCF_009176525.2 Contarinia nasturtii
TTTTTTTTTGGCATGAAAAGACCGAATATGATGCTGTTTTTGCTATAAAATTGAGTTTGAATCAGTGTTTGGTAAAGATATCTTATCTCGTTTGAGATAGTAAGATAAGATAAGATAGATACTATCTTTTATCTTATCTAGATGATTTTTAACTTAAAAAATCATCTTATCTTTTGGCTTTTTTGGTATCTTATCTTTATTTTTTTAAGATAAATAATAAGATATTTTGGTCATTTATTTAAAAAAAAATCATCAATTGTCGGTATGATTAATTTGTTCATTGAAGCGAAAATGATCAATTTCATGACCCGATTCGTCAAAATTATATTCGAATTCTTCGTTATCAAATTCCATTGCAAACTTTGAATACACTTCCAGTGAACACAATATAATGCATTTGTTCGAAATATGTTTGAAATTTTTATAACGCAAATTGAGTTAAAGTATACATAAAATAAAATTTTCATAAAAATAAAAATATAAACTTGCCATGTGATACCTATTGAATAGTAAGTGAATACCAATCGTGATTGAATCAAAAGGCGTCATTTGGCTATTGCAAGGCAAGTTTATATGAAACTCTCGGAGTTTATATGAAACCATACGTCCGCAAGGGGGGGGGGGGGGTATTTTTTCCAACGCAAATTTCGAATTTTTGGACTGAAAACTAAAGATTAGAAAATGGTCATTCTTAAGGTAGTTTTTGACGCTCTATCGATTGGCATCAATATTTTTTTATCCTGACCCTCCCCTCCCCCTTAATCGGGGGTTGTCATTTTTTTTTTCTCTGAAAATTTGCCCCGACGCTGATTTGAGGGTCAAGGAGTGGAAAAACCCCCCTAGACCCCCCCTCATACTCAAGGTATTTTTTGATGCCCGATCGATTGGCATCATTGGTTTTGACCCCCCAACGCACCCCTTACCTCCTAGGGGGTGTTCTGGTTTGGAACCTTCTAACCCCGATTTAAGGTCTTTGGAGTGGAAAAACCCACATGACCCTTCACCCATACCCGGGGTATTTTTCATTGCTCTATCGATTGGCATCATTGGTTTTGACCCCCCAACCGACCCCTCCTCACTTTGTGGGGCTACCTATTTTTCTTACCCCCCAAATATTTATAGACTCTCATTTGAGGGTCAAGGACACGAAAAACACCCACTATACCCCCCTCATACTCAAGGTATTTTTTGATGCCCGATCGATTGGTATCATTTATTTTGACCCTCCAACACCCCCTTACCCCCCTTTTGGGTCCTATACACTGACCCCGATTTAAGGTCATTGGGGGTGAAATACCCCCGGGGTGTGTTCTTACACCCAAGGTAGTTTTCAGTGCTCTATCGATTGGCATCATTCGTTTTTTGACCCAAACCCCCTTAACCCCTATATACACCCCGTCTATCTTTACCCAAACTGGTTCTATACCGCAATTTAATGCTCGGACAATGTTTCTTCACTTCCAGCATTATCATTATCATTATCAATATCACAATCATTATTAGTACTTTCATTATTTTTCATTAATTTTTCAGCATGAGAAATATCGTCCTTTGAGACAACAAATAATTCAGCATCATTTACACCATAATTTTCATAATTTTTCCAATCATCAGACAATGAAATATTATATTCACGATATAAAGGCGTAGTTCGTAAATATTTAACGGCATTTAACACCAAATTTGGACGAAATGTTTCACATATATAATCATTTTTATTACACACTTGTCTTTTTAAATGCAATTGCACAACATGTGTATCATTCAATGATCTTGGCAATGCTTTAACAACAGTATCAATTGGCAACGGTACATTGACAATTTGATCTTTTAATCCACATTGACGTTTAAAACCACGTTTCTTAATTTTCATAAATGCCGATCGAAGTGCATAGAAACGTTCTTCCAAAAATGTTAGTTTCTTCAAACATTCAGGAACTTCAGTAAAATCTAAACCGTTTATTAGTGATATGTACGTTTGTGACTTTACCAAGTTTCACAAAATTTTAACAGGTTCCACAAAAATTGTAATTTCCATCAACAGAAATTTGGTCTTTTTTTGGTTCAAAATTGAGTGCTCTTTCGATGTATGATAAAAAAAAAGATTTTCACACATTTTTTTAAACAAAATTACGATTTTCATCGATTTTCCCCCATTTTTTAATAGTATGGTCATAAATGGATTGAATCATCTCCACTGAATTTTTTTCAAAATTTCTTCGCTGTATGCTCTAGGGGAGCTCAATATCTTGCCAAAGAGCCAAAAATGACGTATCTTTGTTGAAAAACACCCCCTGTACCATAATCTAGAAAATCTCCAAAAATCGAAAATTTTCGAAATTTTTTTTTTAATTTTGGAACCGAAATTTTTTTTTGGAACGAATTTTCCCAGATATGATACATACACCAAAACATCACAAATTTAGTCCCCAACAAACGCTCAGTTTTTCACGAAAAAAAATGAGTGCAGTTTTTTAAATTTTGGTCGGTGTGAAAAAAGTCATGGTCATTTTTCCAAAAAAACAACACATGCAGCGCCATCTAGCGATCATTTTAGAAATTTTTTCCAATCTGACGTCAGATCTGGATAGCTGAGGTTCGTAGCTTTCCAACGACATATAGATCATTACCTCACCTTTCATATGGACAGAAAGTAGGCCATTCGATGAAAAACTGAAAAAGTGCATTCCACTTTTTTTCGAACATAGACCCCAGGCACTTGCGCGACGAAATCGAAAAATTCGAAGAGACATGTATGCTCAGTTTTCCATCTACTTTCGAATAAAATCGGTCTCCGGCGATTTATCAAAAACTGCGGAAAAAAATTTGCCGACAAACAAACAAACCATTTCAATAATTTCGTGTTTTTCGTATGATTTTTTGACATGATCATATCTCGGACACTTTTCGATCGACTCCAACATTTTTTTTTTCAACACTATTTACCCGAACTCCAGTTTCCGAATATGCCATTTTTCGGAAAATTGTTTCTGGTTTTTATGTGCATTAGGGTGTTTCCTCATGAAAAATATTAAAAAGTGGCTATTATCATTTTGAAGAGCGTTAA
>NW_022201187.1:0-1677 GCF_009176525.2 Contarinia nasturtii
ATATTCGGCATCGAAATATTCTTTAATTTAATAGCAGAAGTACTCGCAAAAGATTTTTCACACTATGATGATGAACTTTTGTACGACATTTGAAATTATTCTATTTTTTAACAAAACACTATAAAAAATATGTCTGACGTTAATTTTGCCATAAACATTATTTTTGAAAATCTTTTCATAACTAAAGTCACAAAAAATTTGGAGTTATTTTTTTGTGTAAAAAATAGTCTCTGCAAAGTTTCACGTCATTAGGGTAGCATACAGGCAAGGCATACAAAAATTCAATTTTTTTGTGATTTTTTCAAGGAAATTGTATCAAAAATTGATTGTATCTCAAAACCAAAAAACCCCCCAATACATATTTTTGAGTTTTTAAGTCTACATTAAGTATGACTTTTGGATGAAAATTGGACTCTTTTTCATAGGTATCACCCCAGGCATGAAATTTTTTTCCATCAACCAAAGTCGCTCAAAATCTAATGATTCCTATTCCTCGCGACCCCCAATCATCCTATAAAGTCAGATTTTGAATTAAGTTTTTACGATGAGCGCAATCTTGCTAACAAATTTTGCGTACGACGTACAGATTAACAGAAACCATGTTTGAAAACGCCAAATTCGGGTTCTCTGACCTCAGAAACGTCCAGAAAACATGTTTCTGAAGTTTTCAAAATTTTGACCGATTACAATACTTTTCACCTTACACTATGTGTGCGGAAAAGTAAAAACGGGTTGAATAGTCGAAAAGGTTTTTGACCCCATTTGGTCATTGCCATGATGGGTTACTTCTAGAGTCATTTTTACCCCCATGGAGAGATCATTGACCCTTCCTTTATTAAATTTTTTTTGGCTCTCAAGGGCTACAACTTTGCCGAAAGAAGTATTCGAATATTTTGCGTCATTTAAAAGATATAGATGACCCGGTCATCATGACCGTATATGACACAAAATGGGGATTTTTGACACTTCAAGGGAGCGTATCCATGTCAATTTGGGGGAAAAATTGATGAAAAAAGTGTTTTTTGGACCCCTCTACAATATCCAATAGGAAATTTAAAGAAAAAAAATTGTCTACTGGGGATGTTTTTCGGTTAGGATAAACTGAATTTTATGTCAAAATCATTTCGTATTGAGGTTAGGAGTTTTTTGTGTGTAGGCCATAACAATAGAGATATAGGTGACGGGACTCGTTTTCGTCATCCATGGAATATTCTAGAACTTTCTGGAAAAATTGAGAAAAATGTAGAAATTTCTCGAAAAAATCTATGGGAATATGCCAATACTCAAAATAGTTTCTTTACTTGTGTCCACTGTGACTCTAAAATTTCAGACGAAGTATGATTTTTTTTGATTCTCTGTTGATTTATTTTTCAATTTTAGATCAATTGATCATTAAATAAACATTCAGTTCAATTTCACTTTTTTTTGTGTCTTAATTATTCGAAAATTGATGATTTATCACTTTACCCCACCATTTTTTTGATACCCAAAAATCACATATTTGGAAAATTGAACAAAAAAGAAATTGACTTCCTTTTTTAAAAATTTAGCGGCTATAGGGAGTTAGCTATGGTCATTCTCTATCGATTAGAATATTCAACTGATGAAAATAATAAAAATTGTGAATTTTATGGATGTGCACAAAAACCCTTATCACTTTACCCCACTTTCCCTTAC
>NW_022201188.1:0-15592 GCF_009176525.2 Contarinia nasturtii
TATACGTATCTCACTGGTCAACAGATCTATGTAGCCATGTTACTGTTACCTAGGGGACATTCATACTAGAAAAACTAGTGAAACTAGCAGCAACTAGCAGCGACTAGCAAGCACTAGCGTATTATAGTTCAAAGCAAATGAATTGAGGCATGTAAAATATATTGTAGCATGCGTAAGTCGCTTGCAAACGAACCAAGTGAATAGCGGAGACGCACGAAAACGAAGTGAGTGAATAGCGACAACGAACGTTGTTATCCGTTGCCGCAATACACTCACTTCGTTATCGTGCGTCTCCGCTATTCACTTGGTTCGTTTACAAGCGACTTAAGCATTACTGTTGTTTCTTTTATGTATCATAAGATACGTCTAGGTAATTTCAAAACACTAGAAAAACTAGCAGCTACTAGCAGCACTAGTGTACTCACTAGTAATACTAGTAAGCGATTAGCGAATACGTAAATAAAACTAGCTTACTAGAATTGCTACGAATGTCCCCTAAAGTTCAACTATGGAATACAAGATGGCACAGATGACGGGAATTCGCATTTTGTCTCTTCATAGGCTTAGCCGGTTGCATGGAATACTTTGCACACATTAATTTCCATGTTACTTTCAGACAATTATTGATCATTCCGGATCAGGAAACCTTTAATATTCATAAATTTGTGTTCAGAAGTGAATAGTTTTGAATATCAGGATTTTTGTAAATGTTCAATGAAATGTTGTTCCATGGTAAAGGTATCCATTTTTGAATTTAAATGAATTTTTCTACTAGAATATGTTATTTGGGTCCTGTTCTGATGATTTAAGCATAAAAATAAGCAATACTGAAAGTATAGTGTATTTTTATGCCTTACACAAAAATTCAAAAAAATCCAAATTTTTCCCATTTTTGATACTTCGCCGTTGAGCCGTGACATATCAGTTTATATTTTTTTCGCAAAAAAACGCCTGATTCGTGATCAGAGGATCCCATAGCCAAGGTTATAACCCTCGCCGTTAAAATGTTTGAAAAATGCTACACCCTAATAATAATTGTGTATATTGTGCAATTCAGAGGGATACTCTAAATCCACTTCTAAGAAGAATCCAAAATCTGCATCATCATGTGTGTTCATTATTTTACGCTCGATTCCGTCGATATCGTGAAGTTCATCATCATCACCATACCAAGAAAAATCAGAAATCGGAAGAGATTGCGACATGGCCCACCCATAAAGATTATTCACATCAAAATACATCAAATAGTTGGATGGTATTTCAGCATTGTAATCATTCTCCATGTACTTATTGTTTGCTTTGCTATATCGATGGGAGCACTGACAAAGACCGCCTCTTAATCCGCGCTCTATAAACAGTAATTGGTCAATATCTGTGAAAAGTTCGATTTCAACCTGTGTATATTTCAGCATACAATCCCATGAATAGCCGGCTAATGTGTAATAATGCGAAGGATCTAATTCATACAGTTTGATGCAATTGCGACGAAAATTTTCAAAAATATCAGCAAGCAACAAAACGTCTGTTTTGAGATATATTTCTGTGTATTCCTGTAGTGTTCCAATGTTGAATGTTTTCCATACTCTTTGTTCATGCGCGTATTCCTTTTTAGTTATCTTATTATCATTCAGTTCATCATAAAACGATTCCTTTGGTGGCAGTCGCGTTTCTTGCAGTTTCGCCCATGAGTCCATATAAGAATATGGATATATTCCTTTGGTTGTCAACAAAGAGAAATCCTTCTCATTTAAATTGCTCCATTCTTTTCGTGTAATGTTTAATTTATCCGATGGTAGAGATTTTGCAAGCTCAGTCAACGAACACTGTAAAAATCGATAAGAATCAATGAATCTCAACCGGGGTTTATCGCGATAGTTGGTCCACTCACCATCGTCATCACAGTCTAAGCAATCCAAATCCTTTGTGAATGAAACGTAATGTTCACAGTTTTTGGGAATTATTGAAATACGTCCTTCGATGAGATTGGCTAATTTCTCAAGCAAAAAATGCGCATCATAGTCTAAATTGTGAAAAACTACAGGTACTGATTTTGATACTTGAAATTTCATATTACATTTGGAGTGGGCAGCGCCTCGATAAGCTGAACTCATATGACAATGGTCACGTACTTTTTTATTATTCGGTTCATTTTTGAATGGTTTATTGCAGATATGACAAACGGTGGCCTCGGTGAAATCATTTAACTCTTTAGGCGTCAACTGCATACGCTTATTTCCATGAATTTTTGGCCATATAATGTTTTCCATTAGATGTTCCAAGTGAAAGATGAATTGATCGATACACTTCTCACCAGAACAACATTTATAGTGGGATAGATCAGGTTCATTTAGTGAATGTAAATAGCATCCAATGCTGTTTGGAATTTGTTTATGTGTTGCACCTTTTGGTTGTCTCTTTTTGAAGTCAATGTTTTCGTTGCTATCATTGCTTGTTATCGGAATTAACAAAGACTCAATATCTGCATAAATGATAAATGGAATTGGAATTTTATTTTTGAAATTCTTAAAACTAATCCAACGATGATCGGCGTCTGGTAAAGTTATTTTGGTTTCATTTTGTGAACGACACCACACCAAATGTTCTTGTAATTTCTGGTCGGAATAAAAATAGTGCAAGCAACGATTGCAAATGTGTTTTTTAGAACGATCTTTGGCACAGACTTGGTTTTGAATTAAAGCACTTAAATTTTTTATCCATACGTAATGTGTACAGGTGAGTTCATCAAGTGTTTCTTTGATATCAACCGCGTGCAGTTGTTCGTCATCATCATCGTCGTTTTCATTGTCAAGCATTTCAAATAACAAAAGCAAATTAAATGATTTTCCTTCACATTTTCGGTTAGCCTCACTAGAACAATAACATTCACTTTGTGTTCTTCGAAAATAGAATATTCTTTTTGCATGATGTATACATTCACCGAAATCTGCGGATTTAATTGCTCGAAAAAACAAATGTCGTCCAATTTCACTGGAAAACTGATTCCATCAAAATTTAATTCATTTTTAAAGCGTTCATAGTTCGATAGTCGATCGGCGTTTGTTTTTGCCGGATGTAATGCTGAAAGAATGGCCCACTTAAAACATTCATTGTCATCATTTTTTACATTGATAATTGCTCTTTTGTTTTTTATTGATTTCGGTGTATCCAAGTATGAGCTTCCTCTGAATCGCACCAATTTGTTGTAATTCACATCCAAGCCGATAATTTTATGAAGAGACCATCCAGAACCGTTTTTTTGAAGCTCTTCAACCTTTGTCATCATAACATCAAAAACGTTTGTTTTGAACCAACTTTTAAGTTTTGTTGTTAATGTTATGTGCTGCAATTTACTTTGTAAATAGAATGTTGCAATTCGTTCAGTTTCATCAAAATCCTTTTGATTATCTTCACTTACAATTCGTTTGAATTTTGCTTCTAAGATCAAGTTTCATATTTGGAATTTCATTCAATAGTTTTTTCGTTTGTTTGATAAACACTCGTTGAGATTCTTTCAAGAACGACCTTAGATCGATATAATCAATATTTTTGTATGTATACGTTCGTACGCGCTTTTTAAATGCGCTAGTTTTTGTAATGATTTCAATTCCGTTTTCGATTGACGGAATGTCGCTTTCTTTTTTCGTTCTATTTACTATCCAAAATAAACAACAAAATCAAATTTTGATTTTTTACTCGATGAATGTTTGAGGTTGTACTGAGAGCTGTTGTAAGAAGTGTTCCAATTTATATATAAAATAAACAAAAAAAATGCAAAGCAGGTCATTTTATTTATTATTTCAAACTTTTATTTTGAATGTTCATAAATCAATCGAATTGTACTTATACACGATCGCTAGAATTTATCCACGATGAATGTGTGTCATCAAAACCTAACCATTTCACAAATAATTTATTTCCTTTGCGTTTGATTATTTTCTCAACCAAATAAATATCTTTTTTCTCTGTTTTGAGAATTTCGTGTTCATAGAAACAACCTTTGATTTTCTTGTTGTCTAAATCGACTAGTCGGTATGTGATTGGTTCGGTTGGTAAAATTTCAGATATGCGGAACAATTCCGTGCTCCAATTTGGCGTGTAGCCCTTCTCGAATAGTGATTTCTATTTGCTTATACGCACATAATCATCAACATGGAATTTCATTTTTTGTTTACACACAGTTAGAGTTTGATTACGTTTATAGACCGTTTGTAGTAAATCTTGTTCATTTTTCGTGCTCACATCAATCGGTTTCATTTTTATCGTTCAGTGGAATGTTGAATTGTAAGCCTTCATGATCGGTTGTATGAGATTCAAACACTTTTGCGAACCTTGCAAATTGAATCGACGCCACAGCTTATTGAGAAATGTTCGATTTAATCGTTCTACAATTGATGCCTTCATTCTACTGAATGTTGAGTAATGATTGATGCTATATCTTTTCATTAGTAGTTGAAAATGTTGATTGAAGAACTCTTTTCCTTGATCGGTGTGCAAATTTAGCGGTATATGCTTTGGATTATTCTCGAAGAGAGATGACATGGCTTTTGTTACCTCTTCACCAGTTTTATTTTTCAGCTCTTTAGCCCACGCACGTTTACTAAATACATCTATTACCATAAGAATATACTTAAAGCCACGATTTTCATTTGAAAATGGTATCATTTCCATTAAATCAGCTTGGAAAGTATCGTTTATACCACGCATAACATAACTTCTTCGATCAAAATTTCTCCGCGCACTGTGGTGAAGTGACTACTTGTTGTTTACTAGGGTGGGTCATTTGATCAATTTTCATGAAATGTACCATGGACATGTTTTTTATTATAGAGGACCTCAATACAAACAACTTTTGTTCTACGACTTTGACCCCAGATGAACCTCCGTTCGGCCCGGTACATTTTCATATTCCATGGTATGACCCTCTGATGACCCTTTGAATCGTTAGTTTTTAGGGTCTAGACGCCATCGGATCGCATTTTTATGATGCTAAATCGATTCCTCGTCAAAAATTACGTCGAAATAGTCCTTGTTAAGAAATTTTTTTTCAGGTTAAATACCATCCAGATCGAAGAATCCGGAAAATTGGGACTTTTTTCGCTTTTTTCCTCAAAAAATCGGGAAAATTGGTTCGGAAACTGTACCATATTTCATGGATAGACCATCCGATCAACAATGCAAATACCACATTTCCCACGTAATTTTCAACAAGGAATCGAATGGAACTGGTTTCGCAGTGATTTGACAACACATAAGGGTCGAAAAATGGCCAGGCACTCAAGGTACTTTTCAACTCTAAAGCATTATATCGATGAATTCCATCACAGTACAAAATAATTTTAAATTTATTTAAATGCATTCTAATGGTTCGTATGCCGTGCCAAATCAATATAAATATAGATTAAAGTCAATTTGAAGGGTCAGACAAGCATTTAAGTCGAACTGATCCATGAACATGGATCATAATTGAAAAAATTATGAAAAATTTGCGTTTTTTTTTTAAATGGCAATTTTCTAACCCATTTATAAAAAATAAATATACTTCTGGGTCCTACGATATTAAATTTGAGGTTTGCTCCATAAATAATAGTTAAATTTGCAATTAACTAATATTAGTTTGAAAAATCGATTTTTGTGATTTTTTTTGAAAAAAGGTACTACTTTCCAGAAATTGAATTGAAAATTTGACATTTTTTGCCATTTTTCTGCACAATATTAATTAAAATAAATAGTTTTACGATCTTAAATGCATAAATGTAGGTTCCTGTTGAGTTTAAGTAATTTTTCTCATATTTATGAATTTTTGACCAAAAAATCTGAAAAAATCGAAGTTTTTACTGAAGGTAAATTAAATATGGTACAGTTTCCGAACCAATCCGGACCCTTCGCTGAAAATTGCAACAAATAGCACATTTGCATGAACAAGGTTAACTCATATGGAAAACTTTGGAAAATCTGTAACTGCCAAAGTCTTTGTATGGTTGTGGGGTGTAGCTGGCGTCACGCTTGATCGACCTATTTTTAGTTTTAATATGGGTTTTCCCGATTTTTTGAGGAAAAAAAGCGAAAAAAGTTCGAATTTTCCGGATTCTTCGATCTGGATGGTATTTAACCTGAAAAATTTTTTCCTAACAAGTACTATTTCGACGTAATTTTTGACGAGGAATCGATTTAACGCCATAAAAATGCGATCCGATGGCGTCTAGACCCAAAAAACTAACAATTCAGAGGGTCATCAGAGGGTCATACCATGGAATATGAAAATGTACCGGGCCGAACGGAGGTTCATCTGGGATCAAAGTCGTAGAACAAAAGTTGTTTGTATTGAGGTCCTCTATAATAAAAAATATGTCCATGGTACATTTCATGAAAATTGATCAAATGAACCACCCTACTAGGTAGTCCAATTTCGTCATCATCTTCATCATTTTCACGTAATCCTGATCCACTTTGCATTGGATTAATATTTTGCATTGGATCAATCACTTCGAATTCCTGTGAATTCAAATTTATTTTAACACATAAAACATTGAATGAACACTCATATTTTAATTTATTCCACTTACACGTTGTGCATAATTGTGCTCATTTGACAAGTATGCAGCCAAACTTGATAAGTAATTGTCGTAAGCGTTATTTACGAGATCATCGTCACTATCATCAAAATAAAAACTATTAATATCCGATAATAGATCATCGTCATCGCGGTTTTGTTGATTATCAATGAAGAAACTTTCGACATCACTGTTTGATTGATTTTTTAACTGATCATTCATTTTCAACTGGAATAGAAACTTTTTTGTTTAACTTGACTGAATTCGATTGAGAACAAAGTTCAACTGAACTAGAAAATTTAAAAACAACATTTTTTTTTCGTTGAATTTTTTTCACAGCTGACAGAATTTAAGAAAATCAATAAAATTAATAGACAAGGGTTCAATTTCTGCATCAGTTGTTCTTTGTTGTTCTGTAAAAAAGAGTATGTTTCGCATAAAATAGAAAAACAAGGGTATTTGTTTAACATTTGGTGTTTTTATTTTTGAATTCAGTACATATGACATTTTTAGAAAGAAATTAAACCAAAATGAGTATATGTAATAAAATGGAAAATTTATGATTGAATTCCCGATGTAAATATGTATTTGAAGTAGTTCTCGAAATTGGACATGGTTTGTTTCGATATACCGACTTTGAAGTGATCCGATTGGTTAGACATCATTGCAGCGTCATGAAGAAATTTGCGCAAGTTGTTCAATTTAAGACCTTTTTCCTTTGCCTCGAATATCAAAGAAAAGAATGTTTTTCGTACAGCAGATTCATCCAAGTTTTTGTATTGAAATAATATGATTTCTTCGAGTTCAATCAATCGATGCAACGAGTTGGCGCGAAAAAATTTTTTGTATACACCTTCGTCAATAAATGTATTTTTAATTTCGTAGACATCGTCACAAAATGATGTTTCTTCAACGGAAATTCCAGTTGATTGATAATCCAGTTGTGCATCAGTTTCGATCAAACAGAGGATATCCTTTACAGCTGTGAACATTGCCTCGACTTGTAATTCGGTGAGGGCAACATACATTCCCTTCTTGTCTACAATCCGAAATGAATTTTCAAATGTTCCGCCATGATTTGCTTTTATTCCAATAGTGATCCATTTGGTGTGGCTATTGTTCAAATAGAACTTTTGCTCCATAAAGAGACGACCATATGAGTGATCAATATTCGGAAAATTCAAGTCTCCTTTCTTGTCAAATTCAAGTGCTCTTGACTGAAAAATGTATTCGAAATTATTGGTTTTGGTTTTAAAAAGAAAATTGTCAATTTGCAACTTACCGCTTTTGGTTTTTTTGGTGCATCGAATTGTGATAAATTCACTTTTCTTTTCGGTGTCGAAGTTAAACCAATTGCATTTCTTGCAATATTTTTCTTTTTCAATGGCAGCTTAGCCTTCTTTTTTTCGTCAACTTTTTTCATTGGTACTTCAAATGTGTCTTCAAAGTATTGACTCAATGATTCTTCACAATCACTCATTTCAAGAGAAAAAAAAACGAAAATATTCAACTTCGATGTTGCTTGGATGAACGTCAAATTCGAACTGAATTAAAAAATCGTTTGATTCGATCGCACACTATTTTTATTTTAAACCACACCCCATTTATTTTTTTGGTTCTAAACGTAATATTTGTTTTTTCTTGAATCAAGTATAAAAATGCATCTGTTTCATTTTATACACTCTTGGTAAAAGGATAATAAATTTTCTAATTTAATTGGGTTGCCAGGTATAAATTTTTATTATTTTCGGTTCTGTCAAAATAAATTTCATCATGACGCAACTGTCAAAGTAGCGCCACCACTCGATCTGACAGGAGCTGTCAAAAAACCAACTTGACAGGAGCTGTCAAAAAAATCCAAAATGGCGGACCGAGCGTACTATCATACTACTCTAGCCTACAACTTATAAAATCTATAGTCAAGTGTATTGAGAACGTACTTAAAGGAAACATAACTTTAGAGAAGAATTGTTTCGATAAATTAAAAAAACATAAAAAAGTATTGCGCAGAGTATCTAATGTTTCCAATAAGTTATCCGAAAAGAAAAAAGTTATAGTGCAAAACGGTGGTGCATTTTTGCCTTCACTTTTATTACCTGTTATAACAATACTAGCTGACAAACTTTTTCAAAAATGAAGTACGCAAAAAAATGCGATTAGTCGAGATAGAAGATAATGCGGCTCCGATTCATTCAACTAGTTTTATTGATGATGAAAATTTTACGAAACCGAGAATATTATCACCGTTGGATGATTTTATGAACAAAATTCACAACGCAAATGGTATTTCTGATAGTGATAAGTGGCTAATGTATAACCAAGCATTGCAGAAATATTTGAATTATGCAAAATTCTCGTCACATAAAAAGCTAGGGGCAGAGAACAAGTCAAAAAGCTAAAAAAATACGATTCAATACACAAAATAAATGTAAATACGTGTAAATACTTGTCAATACTGGAAATGAATGTAAATACCGGTAAATACGCGTAAATAAAAATTTCGTCAATCGCTAATGTCAAACTGTCTTATCGACTGAATTATTCATACAAAAAACTCTAAAAAGTATACTTTTTGTAAATAAAAAATAAAAATAAAAAAAAATTGTAATGTTTTTTAGCGGAAATTAATTTTCTTTTTAATTTTGCTGGGATTTGTGCGTTGACTATTCGCTGATTATTAAATCAGAAATAAATATGCGTAACTTAACCTCACTTTTAATTACGTAATTAAAATTTACGTAATAAAGTATTACGTATGAATTTTTTTATATGTAAATATTTTGAACGGGATTGGTGTCACAAAAATGAAAATGAAATTAATCCCCTGATTAATCCTAGATTTAATCTATATTCCATAAAAATATTTATTTAAATTTTCTAATTACGTAATTAAAATTTACGCAATAAAGTGAGGTTATGCAATTCATATTTATTTTGAATTTTTTATTCATTTATTTATTTGTAAATATTTTGAACGGGATTGGTGACACAAAAATGAAAATAAAATTAATCTCTAGATTTAATCTATATTCGAAAACAATAATAATATTTAAAAATATATTTACGGATTATTAGGGTCGCGTCAGTGCTTTTGGATAGGTTTTTGGTTACGATCCGAAGTAACCACTTATTTTTACATTGAAATGTATAGCAGTAACCACTTTATTTATTAGAACCATTTCAACTAAATCCCGTTCAAAATATTTACATATAAATAAATGAATAAAAAAATTCATACGTAATACTTTATTACGTAAATTTTAATTACGTAATTAAAAGTGAGGTTATGTTACGTATATTTATTTCTGATTTAATAATCAGCGAATAATCACCGCACAAATCCCAGCAAAATTAAAAAGAAAATTAATTTCCGCTAAAAAACATTACAATTTTTTTTTTTTTTTTTTTTTTTCTATTTACAAAAAGTATACTTTTTAGAGTTTTTGTACGAATAATTCAGTCGATAAGACAGTTTGATATTAGGTTTGACAAACGAAATCTTTATTTACGCGTATTTACATTCATTTCCAGTATTGACAAGTATTTACACGTATTGACAAGTATTTACGTCTCAACAATATGACTCAATACGATCAATATTTGTAAATATCGTTCAATACGGTAAATATCGTTCAATACGGTAAATATCGTTCAATACGGTAAATAGATGTAAATACTCGTGCAATAACCCCAAATAAAAATTCAATAAATTTTTGTTCTTTGCCCCTAGATAAAAAGCCGAATAATATGGAAAATCCTCCAACATCTGAAGAAATATTTCGCAATGCATGTAATTCTACATTTGATTTTTCAATTCAATCAAATAATATAAGCGGTATAGAGCCTCTCAGAGATTCATTGGATAGCATTTCACAACCAAATGTAAGGAATTTTTTCGAGAGAGCTCGAGAAACAGCCGAAAAAGGAGCAGAGTCAATTCATAATCACCAACCAATTATACGAAAACCATCTGGACAAAAAAGAAATAATAACAAACAAGTACGTGAGCAACCATATGAGACACGATCAAGAAAAGGTGGTACAAAGAGGCGAGCTGAGAATTCATTGTCACAAGACATTAGTAATATTAGACCTTGCAAAGTTGATATATATGAATAACTATAAATATGAATAATACACGAAGAGATGTTGTTCGGTGTGAGGTATTCATAAGAATGATCTTTATTCAGTTTGGCTCTTATATATATACTAGCCGGCCTCCGCTCGCTTCGCTCGCTACGGCACGCTCGCTCCGCTCGCTCGGCTAGGCATGTTATTATAATTCCTATCTCTGAAATTACTATCTCTATAGATTTTGACTTTATTAAATTTTGTTCATTCAATATTAATATCAATTTTAAGTCATGGACCATGTTGTCCGACCTCAATAGCCGTATTAAATTTTGTTAGACCATGATGTACCATGTTGTCCCACATCAATAACCGTGTTAAAAGTTGTTAGACCATGGTGTACCATGTTGTCCCACCTCAATTCAACGGGAGTCAAAACAAAAGAGTTTGTGGAAAATTCATTGCCTCGCAATAAAAAACCTGAGTCTATTCCACCTCCCAAACGAACTGTAAATAATACTCAGTCCACTGATGGGATTGTACAGTCAGCCCCAACAGAACCGACGCAAGTAGGCAACTCGATTCACGCTCTCCCTCCTCAATCGACTTTGGTGTGCAATGATATATATTATCAAAATGTTCGTGGCTTGCGCACCAAGTCAAAACAATTTTTCTGCAATTCGTCGGCATTTTCACACTCGATCGTTGTTTTAACGGAAACATGGTTAAACCAGTCTCATTTCTCGTCAGAATTCTTTGACAATTCATACCATGTTTACCGCAAGGATCGCTATGAGACTGGTTCATCGTTAAGTCGTGGTGGTGGTGTGCTAATAGCAGTCACATCAAAACTTACATCCACCAACATTGTATTCGACGACACAAGTGAATTGGAATATGTCTGCGTTAAAGTCAGCATTAATACAAAACTCAATGTATTTATTTATGCTGCGTATATTCCGCCAAACTCACAGCCGGAAATATACAAACGCCACTCGATTGCCATAAGCCATATTCCATCGAGCCCAAATGACACTATCATTGTACTGGGGGATTTTAATCTACCCCTTGTCAATTGGATTATGGATGACGCTGAATTGAATGTTCTCATTCCAACTTGCGTCACTCCACTGCATGCGGCAGATTTCATCGAAGACATCACCGCCAATGGTGTCTATCAGATTAATTCTATTCGCAATGCAAGCAATAAATTGCTCGATTTAATATTCACGAACGATTTCACAAATGTGGAAGTTTCTTGCCCGCCTCCTTTATCTGTCATTGATGAACAATATCATCCACCAATTCTCTTGACGTATGAATGGCACATAAATAACGCAACGCAAGGGCAATTTCAAACTCGAAACTTCCTCAAGGCCGACTACATTGCAATGAATAGGTACTTTGCCGACGTCGATTTCTCTCGTCATTTTTCAAATAAGACCCTTGACCAAAAAGTCGACATTTTGCACCAAGTTATTAATGAAGCGATCGATATGTACGTACCTATACAAACGAAAAAGATTCAATCGAAATGTCCGTGGAACAACAAGCAACTCCAATCTCTCAAGAACAAAAAGAACAAAGAGTGGAAGAGATCGAAGTCAACGAACGATGACTCAGATTACTTGTTTGCGCTTGATAATTACACCAAACTTAACACGGAACTGTATAACTCGTATGTCGACAAAATGACTTCTTCACTGAAGTCTGACCCTACATCGTTCTGGCGCTTTGTCAATACGAAGAAAAACAATGATTGTGACCCAAAATTATTACATTTTGGTGATAAATCTTCGGTTGATAAAAGGGAACAAGCCGAAATGTTTGCTTCTTTTTTTAAAAACAACTTTGTTAACCAGCCGTGTCAAAGTCAACCGGTAGCACAAGCATCAACTCAAACAAACTCAAACGTTAACGAATTGATTCTTAACGAATTTTTTGTTTTCGACGAGTTGCTTAAAATAAACTCAAAGAAAGGCGTTGGACCGGATGGGATACATCCTATCCTTCTCAAAAATTGTGCCGCCCTACTGTATGCGCCTCTAGCGATAATATTCAATGAATCGCTTTCCACTGGACACTTTCCCACGAGTTGGAAACGTTACAGCGTTGGACCAATTTTTAAAAAGGGATCACGCTCTAACGTTGAAAATTATCGGTGCATTGCCAAATTGCCAACAATCGCTAAATTTTTCGAATACTTGATTAATTTGGAGATCAGCAAGATGGTAGCCGATAAAATCGTGCCTCAACAATATGGTTTTATGAGAGGCCGCTCAACTTCGATGAATCTTTTAGAATTCCTGCACTTTTCACTCAAGGCAGTGAACGAAGATAAGCAGGTAGATGTACTTTACACAGACTTTAGTAAGGCATTTGACATTGTTGATCATTCGATTCTGATTTCAAAACTTCACAATTTCAATCTGCCACCAAACTTAATCGATTGGATCAAATCGTATTTGTCAAATCGTCGTCAATTTGTGAAATATGGGCAAATGGAATCAAGTGAGTTTGTTGTTAACTCAGGGGTGCCTCAAGGTAGTCACTTGGGCCCCACTCTATTTCTACTTTTCATCAACGATATTGTAAATTCCATAGATGACGACGACATTTTTATCTCTCTGTTTGCTGACGATCTGAAATTGGCAACTTCAATCACTGACACCAATGACACTATCAAACTTCAAGTGGCAATTGATAAATTAAAGAACTGGTGCGAAGCAAACAAACTTTACCTAAATCTCGACAAATGCTCTGTTATGTCGATATCAAAAAGGAGAGAGAAAATCATGTGCTCCTACTCATATGGCAGTCACAATTTTAAGAGAGTAAGCGAACAAAGAGACTTGGGAGTAATTTTCGACAGCAAACTCAACTTCGTCAAACACATCGATTCAATCGTGGCAATAGCAACATCAGCGCTCGGATTCGTGAAGAGATTCTGCTACGATATTCCTGATGTCAATACTCTCAAGTCGTTATACTGCGCCCTCGTACAATCAATCTTGGAGTATGGCAGTTTAGTATGGCTACCGTACCATAGCATTCACAAGAACAAAATTGAATCTTGCCTTCGTCAATTCTCAATGTTTGCACTCAAGGAGTATCCAAACATCTCGAATGACTACAAAATTTCATCGTACAGCGCTCGCCTGGGCAAACTAAACATGCAATCACTCGAAAGGCGCCGTATAAATGCATCAATTTTATTCATATTCGACTTGATGCAAAACAACGTTCACTGCCCATCACTGAAGACTGAAATGGCCCGCAATCAAAATGGACGTAACTTGAGAAGTGTCGAGTACTTCAAAATCAATGACAAATTCTTCCGAATCAATCCATCCGTTCCACTCAACCAAATGTGCAGAATGTCAAATAGGGTCCATGAACTATTTTCGATGCAATCAAAGAGATCAACTTTCAAAAATCGACTTTTATCCTTAAGCGATGATCACTTTTCTAACTTGTCATTGGTGTCCAATTATAACACTGTTTTCTTAAACGAGCAAATGTGATACATTGTGATTTATTTTTTTATATAGATATAGTATTTGAAATTATATTTATTTATTAGTTTTCGACTCATCGTATCCGCGTGCAATTTGAAAATATTAACTATTTATAAGTGTTTTTTGCTGTTTGACGGGATAACTTTTGGCTATTACAGTAAGACGTAGCTAATTGTTTATTTATTCATTTATTCATTTATATGTTATAATGATGTAATTTTAACTTTGGCCATGGGGGGCGTAGTGACCACTGCGAATTCGGCGGCCCCATTCGGTCTATTTACCTTTACCGTGCAGCCTGGGATGGTGGCTGAGTGTTCATTCGATCTACTGACCCGGGCTGGTGGACCGTGTGGGTGACCGTTAGAATATCGTATGTGGTCGTAAGATTATTATTGAAAAGATGTGGTTTTTAACGGTGATCAGATGTTTACCATAGTATATCACTGATTCATACCTTTTTCCCACCAACAAATGTATAAAAAATTGTAAAAACTCAAATGATTCAGCCAGTTTTGGCGGTGAATAAAGATTATTATTATTATTATAACCGTGTTAAATGTTGTTAGGGCATGATGTACCATGATTTCCAACCTAATTTACCGTGTTAAATTGTTGTTAGGCCATGATTTACCATGTTGTCCCACCTCAATAACCGTGTTAAATGTTGTTAGACCATAATGTATAGTCGTTTCCAAAAAGATCTGTGTTGTCAAACTAATACAATGAATTTCGGAACGCATTTCCATTCAAAAGTACACAAGGCTCCTTAGTTAAACGTGTCAATTTGGTTTGAATTTTGTTGAGGGTATGTTGTTTGTTCAAAATTTTGACGGTTCGCTGTAACAGATCTTATTGAAAACGACTATACCATGATTTCCCACCTCAATAACCGTGTTAAATGGTGTTAGGCCATGATGTTCCATGATTTCCAACCTCATTTATCGTGTTAAATCGTGTTAGACCATGATTTACCATGTTGTCCCACATCAATAACCGTGTTAAATGTTGTTAGGGCATGATGTACCATGATTTCCAACCTCATTTACCGTATTAAATGTTGTTAGACCATGATGTACCATGTTGTCCCACATCAATAACCGTGTTAAAAGTTGTTAGACCATGGTGTACCATGATTTCCAACCTCATTTACCGTATTAAATGTTGTTAGGCCATGATTTACCATGTTGTCCCACCTCAATAACCGTGTTAAATGTTGTTAGGGCATGATGTTCCATGATTTCCAACCTCATTTACCGTGTTAAATCGTGTTAGACCATGATGTACCATGATTTCCCACCTCAATAACCGTGTTAAATGTTGTTAGGGCATGATGTACCATGATTTCCAACCTCATTTACCGTATTAAATGTTGTTAGGCCATGATTTATCATGTTGTCCCACCTCAATAACCGTGTTAAATGTTGTTAGGCCATGATGTACCATGATTTC
>NW_022201188.1:15602-16543 GCF_009176525.2 Contarinia nasturtii
TTAGACCATGATTTCCCACCTCAATAACCGTGTTAAATGTTGTTAGGCCATGATTTACCATGTTGCCCCACCTCAATAACCGTGTTAAATGTTGTTAGGGCATGATGTACCATGATTTCCAACCTCATTTACCGTATTAAATGTTGTTAGACCATGATGTACCATGTTGTCCCGTATCAATAACCGTGTTAAAAGTTGTTAGACCATGGTGTACCATGTTGTCCCACCTCAATAACCGTGTTAAATGTTGTTAGGGCATGATGTTCCATGATTTCCAACCTCATTTACCGTGTTAAATGTTGTTAGGCCATGATTTACCATGATTTCCAACTTCATTTACCGTGTTAAATCGTGTTAGACCATGATGTACCATGTTGTCCCATCTTAATAACCGTGTTAAATCGTGTTAGACCATGATTTACCATCTTGTCTGACCTCAATAACCATGTTAAATGTTGTTAGACCATGATGTTCCATGATTTCCAACCTCATTTACCGTGTTAAATCGTGTTAGACCATGATGGACCATGCTTCTGACCTCATTTACCGTGTTAAAAGATGTTAAAAGTTGTTAAAACATGATAACGGTGATAAAACGTTTTAACTCATATTAGACAACGATGGCTGTTAAACCAACTTCAAAAGTACCCCTCTCCCATAATTTTGGGCCGAAGAATCCGAATTTGATCATGAAATTTACAAATTTTGACATCGCCCATACAAATATTTAAAAAATAAAAATCGACCGTGATGGAGTAGTCCAATTTGGTCCAAAACCTCATGGTGACCTAGATCTCGGTCCAAAGTATAAGGGTGTAAAGTTTGGTTCAGATCGGTTGAAAATTGTGAGAGGAGTTAAGGACAAAAGAATGGCATTTCGTTTTTATAATATAGATGAGTACAATGTGTTGTGGTTAACTCTTATGATTGTATGTGGTTAA
>NW_022201190.1:0-2795 GCF_009176525.2 Contarinia nasturtii
TGTGAACGTTATTGAGACGGATTCTAATCAGACCTTTTATGATCACGGATTAGATGGTTATGAATCATATGAACAAGTCGATTCAAGTTCTGAAACAGCTGAATGCTGTGCTATTGGTAATAATCAGAGGTTTAGAAACCTTCAACCAAGAAATTATGTGAAACAAAACACGAACTCGGATAAATCCGAGGTGGTATTGACAAAGAGTAGCGATGAAACAGAAAAGGTCGCATATAAAGGAGCTTGTTATAATTGTAAATCGATTTTTCGATTGCGATAAGGCCATTACTAGGATATTTTGCTTCCGGTGTGGTCGAGATGGTGTATTGGCACCCAAATGCTCTTGTCATAACCATTCAAAAAACTCCAAAGCCGTCGCTTACGCGGATATGGAGGTAAGCGACGAAAAACTCATATTGGAATAAACACTATCGAAACCCTTCCACGTAAATTCTTGAGCATCGCCTCAGCTCGCATTAATTTGAAAGCTGACGGTAGACCATATTTATTCATTCAAACGTATGGTTTGAAGTTCAAGGGGCTATTAGATAGTGGAGCTATGGCCACTATTATTGGTTGGTCTATGTATTTAAAATTAAAAGAAATTGGAGTTAAATTGAAACCATGTGATATACATATAACCACGGCTGACGGGACGTCACATCCTGTGTTTGGTTATATGGAAATACCTTTTTATGTTAGAGGCATTAAACGAACCATTCCTTCACTTATTGTAAAAGAATGTGCCGCCGAATTAATTTTAGGCATTGATTTTTGGAATGCTTATCGCATAAAACCGAGCTTTGTTGATAATACCTTTGGCATTGAGGTGATAAAAGTCGATGGTGTAAAACCAGACAATGACCCAAACGAGACTCAAATCAAAGAAGATTTTGAAGCAGATGTGCTTCTGCCTAAATGTATAAATGTCGAACAGCCACACGAACTAAATGAGAATCAAAGGAAGAAACTCAAAGATGTTGTTAGTCGTTTTCCATTTTGCGATAAAAATGCAGTTTTGAACAAAACTCATTTAAAAACAGCTCGTATAGAGACGGGTAATGCAAGACCGTATCGTTGCAAAATGCGAATCGATCCACCTTGGAAAACTCAGAAAATAATTGAGGAGGTGGAACGGCTCGAAAAACGAGGTATAGTTAGACGTGTTGAATTTTCCGAATGGTTACAGCCAATTATGGCCGTTCCTAAACCAAATGGTACATGGCGAATTTGTTTGGATGCACGATGGCTGAACGCCGTAACGAAAAAGAACGCCTATCCACAGCAAAATGCTAATCGAATTCTTAGTCAATTGGGTAAAGCCAAATATATAACTACCATTGACATGACGGATGCCTATTTTCAAATTCCATTACATCCTGATTCTCAATTAAAAACAGCTTTTGCGGTACCATCTAAAGGCACATATGTTTTTGAGAGAATGGCCCAGGGATTGACCGGAAGTGGTGCCGAGTTGTGTTGTCTCCTTGATAACCTATTGGGATCTGAATTTGAACCCCATGCATTTCCATATCTGGACGATGTTGTGATAGTTTCCGAAACGTTCGAAGAGCATATTTCCATACTTGGAAAAATTGCTGATAAATTCAAATATGCCAATCTTACCATAAGTCCAGAAAAATCCAAGTTTTGCTATAAACAATTGAAGTATTTGGGCTTTGTAATAAATGAAGACGGTGTAGCTATGGATAAATCTCGAATATCGGCAATCGAAGATTTTCCAACACCAAAGTGTGTAAAAGAAATACAACGCTTGATCGGTTTGGCCGGTTGGTATCGTCGATTCATAAGAGATTTTGCGACACAGAACCAATCACTAAGTTGTTAAGAAAAAATATTGGTTTCAATTGGAACGAACGACAAAGAGAAGCTTTCAAAAAATTGAAACGAGCTCTAACAACGGCCCCGGTGTTGGCATCACCCGATTATTCCTTACCTTTTGAAATACAAGCGGATGCTAGTAAACGAGCTTGTGGTGCTGTTTTGGTACAAGTCCAAGAAGGAAAGGAAATGGTCATAGCATATATGAGTCAGAAGTTTACTGCTACTCAACAAAAATATACTGTCACAGAACTGGAATGTTTAGCTGTAATTCTTGCTATTGAACGTTTCCGTCCGTACATAGAAGGAACAAATTTTACTGTAATTACTGACCACCATTCTTTGTTATGGTTGAAAAATTTGAAAGATCCTAGTGGTCGTTTAGCAAGATGGGCATTAAGATTACAGGCATACGATTTTACGCTCGTACATCGAAAAGGAAAATTTCATATTGTTCCGGATGCATTGTCAAGAGCGGTTGAAAGTATAAATGTATCGAATGCAAAACCAATTACGGATAAATGGTATAATCGTTTGAAAAAATTGGCTATTGAAAAACCTAAAGAAAATGATAATTTGAAAATCGTCAATGATAAACTATACATTCGCAGGTCTTTCAATGAAAAATGCGACAATGAAGAATGTCTTTGGAAATTGTGTGTTCCACAAGAGTTAAGATTAAAATTGATCCAAGAGAATCATGATTCCATAAATGCATGCCACTTTGGAACATTCAAGACTATCGCAAAAATGAGAGATTATTATTATTGGCCAAAAATGATTGATTCCATAATTAACTATGTGAAGAATTGTAACGTTTGTAAACTCACTAAGCCTTATAACCAACGAACCGCACCACCAGCGGGTAAATTTATCGAAGCAAAACGGCCATGGCGAGTAGTTGCAACCGATATCGTGGGTCCATTTATCAGAAGTAGAAACGGAAATCGATT
>NW_022201191.1:0-2293 GCF_009176525.2 Contarinia nasturtii
AAAATTGCCACCCCCCTGGAAAACCCGATTAAATGCGCCACCCTGTAGATAGATATTGTTTCGTGTCAAGTAAACTGAATCATTAAGAGCAAGAGACCGCACTTAACCATGTTTCTTTTGTATGCGCTCATTGTTCTTCGAAATCAATGATAGTAATTTTAAGAGGCACACATGGGAATTCATTTTGAACAGAAACAGAAACACACATTCGCACAAACAACATCAGACGTATAATCGTTTGTAAAAAGTTTCTCATTGTTCAGTAAATTATTCGGATATTAGTCCATAAGTCTTTGGTGAAAATCTTTGTTGTGGTACTGACTGTTTTTCTCCCCCATCTCTCTCTCTCTCTCTCACTGTTCACTTTCTTCATAACTCGTGCTACAAGAGAGCTCTTTTTCGCTATCAATATTTTTTAGCTTTATGCATTCACGTGTTGTCTAATACAAAGCAACTCATGAGAGTTCCTTCAATACATCCAGTCAACTGTATACTGTCTACCCTTTTATATCGCCACAACAATCTCAAAACCCCTTTTTTTACTCTTTTGGATTGTGTTTTTTTGTATTCTTCCATCTTTTACATTTTCTGCTCGTTTTAGTCACTCTTTCTTTGTGTCTCTCTCATCGAGTAAGAGAATGCGACACACAGACAGAGACACATTCCTCTTCTTTAGTCTATTTCCTTGTGATTGTATGACACTTTCATTGCACTTGGATTTTGTATCGTTATAGTTTACAAGTTGATGGTAATTTAAAGAAACAATGAATTCGAATTCAAATAAAAAATTAAGCGAATTCGATTAAGAGATTCCAACAATGCCACAGTGTTCAAAATACGTTAAGCTTATTACCACCAATAACGAAAGACATTCTGAAATAATTACGAAATATCTTAATTTTTATAACATGAACATGCGTAGTTTAAGTTCTTACCATTTTGGGAACAAGGCTGTGGTAACAACAACCTCTCGCCAATATCGCTACCATTGCGGCTTCATTTTCTTTTTCTTCCTTTCCATTCGTCTCTGTGGTATGAGTTCTCTGAATCTGAAATCCTTGGCTTATTGTGTGTGTATGAACATCAGACCGCAATCAAAGTTTAGCATAGTTTTTTTTTTTTTTTCATTGCTTCATTTTTCCGTTCATTTCGCTTCTGGCCCTGCTGGTATGTATATTTATGGCAAATAGAATTTGTGCCAAGGAATGTGATAATACAAATACATTTGTGTAAAAAGTTTTGCATTGCAGAGTAAACACGCAAAAAAAAGAAGAGAAACAGATCCGAAGAAATTGACAGCATCAAAAATAGCATACGCAGAATGTTTCTTTATCGTGTTTAACGTCTTAGTTACATATCAGTTGTTTTAAGTGATGCTGATGGCTTGCAGCATTATCATTTTAATTTCTGTTACGGTTTACGATTAAGATTCGTCACCATTTTCATTCGAATTAGATTCGATGCATTCGAATACGAACACAATAAATTGGGTTACATACAGTTTTAAATGTGCTTGTGCTTGCTACATAGCAACCAAGAAATTTGCATGTGCAAAATGCGACACATAACTACAGCATTTTGGGATGGATGGTAGGTAGGTATGGGAGATCATGTGTGGGTTTTCAATGTTTATATTATCCGTGCAGACGTAATGAACATTCCGTTTCATTCATTCTCATTTGTTTGCCGTACTCATTCGACAAGCAGCACATCTTGAATGTAACAGACTTTCATTTGAATGTGCCTGATTTATCCAAACAATTTGACAATGTCTTGAAACGATAACATTGCGACGATTTCAACTTGGCACGTCCAAGATGAAGGCCATACAATGAGATCATCGACGAGGAAAATATACAGAAAAGCTTGTTGTAAGAGGAAATATGAATGGGCTAGGATTAAAATGACCTGGAGCATACATCCTCAAAGTAAACATTTAAGAAGGGGTAATTGGAAAAAATCCCCAGTAAATCGAGTAATTTCTCCCATTTTCAAAACATGATGATCAAAACAAAAGGTCTTCACTTTTAAAATCAAAACCCTAGCAAATTAAAAGAATTGTTTGAAAATTCTTGGGGGGTAACACTTTGTTAGATGGGTCATCAGACACCTCGGACCCCTAGTGCGGACGTATGACCTGGAGTCTCAGTTGACTGTTTAAACTATCAAAAAAAAAAAATCATTTTGCTTTTTTATTGTCAACTAAGATTCCAGGTCACTTTGATCCAAACTCATTCATATGTAATGCGTTCTCAACGGCGGCCATTTTTCGATTCCGACGCCGATCCGACGC
>NW_022201192.1:0-4103 GCF_009176525.2 Contarinia nasturtii
ATCATTAAATTCAGATGCAAGACTATAGCTAGTGTCGAAATTCCCATAATTTCACAAATGTAGTCAGAATAAAACAACAAACAATAAACAAAATAATAAATAGACATACAAGGCAAAATCAATTCATTGTTTATATTTTATTGAAGAAAACTTAGAATTTTTCAACATGCACTCTTTGCATTTTTTGAGTTTTTTTCGAATACATAATATTTATTCTTTCTTGACGCCATCTTCCTTCTTAATTTTTTTGGTTTCATTGACCCCGTCGTCCTTCTTTGGATCAGCTACACATTGTAGACCCATTGCATCCATTTCCATGCAGAGCAAATGCATATCTTTCGATTCGTTCTTTGGCACCAAGAGTTCTTCTTTCGGTTTTTTCGATTCATTCTTCACAGTTTCACCAATGAAAATCACCGAGTCGTCTTCGAAAGTTCCAACGTAAATTACAGAATCATCACCATTTTCTAAATGAACAAACAAAGACATCGAAAAGACACAAACAAATCAGTTTAAAATGGAATGATGCCGTTCCCGCTATTTTTTTTGTTAAAAACTGACCTTTAATGGTGTTTACGTCCCCAGCCATTTGAACATGAATGACGTCATAGCCAATGGCACCTTCTGAAGAAAATTGAAAATACAAATCAATAAAAATGGTTCAAATCTATGAAGTTATAGTTAAGTATTATTATTTTACCTTCATTCTCTTCTTCAACGACATCGCGACCGACGGCATTTTCATTTTGAACGTTAACTTGTTCTGAACTTTGTATTTCCACAGATAAATTCAAATCGTTGGGGATTGCATCACGATCACGAGTATAAACTAAGCGTTCATCACCGATTTGCAAAATTGCAGTAGAACGCGTGAATCGAAACATTTTTTTTAACAAACAATAAAAAAGAACTTATGTTAAGAAAATAACGTAATGAGAACTTAGTCTTATGCGTAATGTATGTTGACCAGAGTTGTTTGAGAGAAGTAATGCGATCTGTTTGAAGTCCTGCTTATAAGTGTACACAATATATGTGTCAGTGAAGTCAAAACAAATTTTTATTTACATTATGCGCATTGTGCATTGATGTGTTGGTACCAAAAATGTGTATTTTCGATGAATTTATGCACACTTACAAAGACAAAAGAATCTAATGAGTGTACGAAAAGATTTCATATGTTCAATATAGCACGGAGAGGGGCGGGGAGAATAAATCATATATTCCACTGTGCGCTGCTTCGACGATGAGATTGTAAGACAAAGCATACTTGTGTTTTTTCTGTTTCTCCGTATAAATGTTTCACTTGCTGTAAGTCAATATTTCCATCCGATTTGTAATATTCATACCGAAATACACCAGCAGGCATTGTTTACATTAATGTGTTTGAAAAAAAATCTTTACTCCACTGTGCGTGTTCTTTGTGTGAGTGTCACAGCGACTTCACGCGTTTCACAAACACACATGAGCATACGTCAACGGCACATTTCAGTTTAACTTCGTTCTTTCTCTTCAAACAAAATAAACTCCGCTGCATACTTTGATCGCTGTTATTTTCTTTTCTCGAATATTCATTTCGGTGCTATTTTCGGTGCTCAGTGGTGAAGTAACCTATTCTAATAATTATTGGTGCACAACGTTACATATAAAATGAATCAAAGTCATTTAAACGAAAACTTAATCGGCGAATCAAAATCGGAAGAGAAGCGAAAAGATCATTCAATTCGATATCCATCAGATAACGAAAATGGTTAGTTAAAAAATTGTGTAGAAAACTAGTGAAAAGTGTTTTTTATTTTGATTATTTTTTATCTTTTCTGCTGTGTTGAGCGGCGTATTCTACCATCGATATAAAATCCATTTTTATGAGTTTTCGTTAATACATTTGTAAACTTAATAGGAAACGACTCATCGATTGTTTACATCGGAACTATTCTACCAAAATCAAAAGAAAGTGACTCAGTGGAGTACATCGGAACAAGTTACTTAAAAGCAAAGGAAGACAATGCATATTCTGCGGATATATCGGCTGATTCAGGCAGTTCATGGTCGTTTAACACTCCACCAGATAGGACACGTGAATTGCGTTTACTCTATGCTGGTCTTGGATCACTAATTTCTGATGAAAGGCTTCGCCCACCTGTTTGTTTAACCGAAACTGATGGTGTTAGTCAGGCATTTGTAACATCGACACCAAAATCAAAGTCGGAGAAAGGATTTCGTTCAAATATGACAAGACGACTTTCGTTTTAGTTATTTACATTCCTACACATAAAATCAATTAGAATAAAATACATATGTGTCATCATGACACTGTCGTGTGTCGTGTTTTATGCTTTATTAAAACAACATTTTCTTTAAATAAAATCGAACAAAATAAAATTAGGAAAAGAAGCCGTTTACTTCTTCTGCTAAATACTCAATGCTATTTAACCGTAAATAAAGTTTCTTTCTTTTAATTTGATCACATGGGAAAATGCAGCACTCATTTGTCTTGTTGACTTCAGTGAGGTGATAGTGAATATAGTTTATTTCATATATATTAAGGAAAACATAGCATATATCATTTGATTTAAAATAAAATTCGGCTGTTCCAAATATATTATCGTCCATTTCCAGAAAATAATCAGTAGATTTAGTCGCAACTGATATCAAGCATGTGTAAGTATGTCCGTTCATCTTAAGTCTTCGAGCCACTTGAATGTGTGTATCGTTCGATTCGGAAAAATGATAACTTTCAAATACTTGCTTATATTTAACGGTCATCTGTATTTTTTTCGGCTGATATAATATTGAACGCGTTTCATACGTTTCAAGGTTTGTATGTAGAATTTTATCGAAATTCTTGGAAATGGCGTATTTTTCTGCAATTTGTACAATAACATTACTTTTTCCCGTCACGAAATTTTTAATGACACCAATACTGCTTTCAAATCCAAATAATGCAGTAGACCACAAAGGTCCATTGAGTCGAACCATTTGTTCGTAATGTCTCAACAAATGACAGTTCATTGTCACCGCACCTCTTCCATATATATCTTCAAAATCATCCGCGAATTTAGTTAGCATTTGTCCTGCATGTTTTAATTCCGATTCATCAATTTCACATTTACATAAAATAAAAGTTGCTGCTGATAGTAATTCAAAATGTTTGATAACTCTTGTAGGTAAAAGATCATTTAGAGCGAATCTCATATAATATAGTAAAACATTTAACAATTCTGTGGCTTTAAATGTTGGTAAATCTAGAATCGGTCTTGGTTTACGTTTAAAGTGCAATAATGGTTTGAACTGTGCAATGCGATCACTTAACAGCTTTCTTTCCACGTTGTTTTTTAGTTTGATTTTCAGATTGTTGTTTACGGATGGAATTTTTCGAATGCCAAGCCATATTTGAATAATGTCTTTTACAATACCTAATGAAATTCCATGCATGAAATCAATTGAAAAACTTTCAATTACATCGAAATCATCAAAAAGCAGCATGCATGAATACCCTTTAATTCCTTCAATTGGTTCCGTCTTGTTTTCGACGGTACTCGCTTTTTTTACTGTGTCTATGTGTGTTCTTGGCTCACAGCCCTCTCGCTTCACATATCTGATAGTGGTTCTTTTCTTAAAATTTAATACTGCTTCTCCTGGATGTTTACATAATGGACATGCGGACTTTCCAGTAGGTAACTTCATATTTTGTAGCAATGCTCGAGCTGGAAGATCACAGCTTGCTGTGACGATGGCAGGCACTATTTCAATAAATTGTTTTCCATCGAAAATCGATATGTCGCACTGATCAATTTCTTTGGCAAGAAGTGCTGTTAAGTGAAAAGGGTTTGGCTTCTCCTTTCCATAGAAAAGTGTCACTAGGAAAATATTTTCGGGTCGATATCTCACTTCTGGTGGTAGATAATTCTGATATAATTGAATGAGCCATAAAGATTTATCGGAGCTTCGAAAAATTTCAGCGCCGTCTGCATTTAATGTAAAGGACAATAGTTTTTTATGGGGATGTTTAGTCAGTAATCGTTTGAACAAAATGCCATCATCAATGTCTTGAATAACATCTTTTTTATGTTGACGATTCAAATAAGAAAGGACATTGTTCAAAT
>NW_022201193.1:0-1715 GCF_009176525.2 Contarinia nasturtii
TCCAACCTGAACCATACAATTACCATGCCGAAGCTCATGCATACCCAGCAGCTTATGCACCAACAGCCTACGGTACAATTTCACATCACGGAAAGACCATTGCCACTCCACACTCATATGTCAGCAAATATGATACTCGTTACGTTCATGAAGATCCACACTACTATCCATCAGCCACCGTTGTGAAAAGCTACGATGCCGCTCCAGTTGTTGCCAAGGCCGTTTACTCGCCAACCGTTTTGAAGACTCCAGTCGTTCCAACCATTGTAAAGACACCAGTTGTCTCAAGCGTTCCAGTTGTCAAAAGTTACGATTCTTATGGTCATTCTTATGATCATTCTTATGATCACTCATACGCTCATGCCGCTCCAGTCATTGCCAAATCCGCTGTTTCATATTCACCAGCCGTTGCTGTCTCACATGCCACATTCGAAAGCGCCCATGGTCACTATGCCTGGTAAATTTGAATCATCCATTTCACGAGCCGTCTCTCCGTTCATATTTATTTCTCTATTGAACTTGAAACATATTTTCTACGAACTCAACATGATTTTATAAAAATAAATGTGAAAAATAAAAAATTATAAATTGAATACATAAATACTGGGCAATTTTTTGTTTCTTTAGTCTTGATTTCAAATTTTTGTTGACAGTTGGCCTTGATTGCAGTTATAAAAGTACTCGCTTACCAGTAAACATGCTCAGCGTATCACTTACGATTTTCAAAATTCCTGGTGGATGTGGTAGAGGGGTCCAAAAAACACTTTTTGCATCAAAAATGTTTACCCAAATTAATATGGGGTCTAGGTACGCCCCCTCAAAGTCTCAAAAATCGCCTTTTTTGGGTGTTATATTCGATGAACTCTATCTCGTAAACGACTTAAAATATTCGATTACTCTCTTCGGCAAAGTTGTAGCCCATAATGAGACGAAAAAAAAATATCACCACATGGGGGGTCAATGACCCTTCCTTGGGGGTATAAATGACCTCAAAGAATTTCCCAAAACATATCAAGGCGATTTTGACCCCCCAAAGGTCAAATGAGGTCATATGTTTCTCCCCATTAAAGATGCGTCTATCCATGTACTATCCACTGACATGTTGTTTTGGACCCCAATTCGGGTGCCCCAATTCGGAGGGCACGGGTTGAAATTTTTGAAAAAAATAACATAATTACCAAAATGTGGTAGCCCCAAAATGAACCCAATATTTGGATTCCCCATAAAAAATTATCCTTAGGAACCCCCACATTGCATGACCCTCTGACCACCCCCTGTATCTTAAAATCGGGTCGAAAAGTGAAAAAATCTGATTTTTTGAGTTTTCAACCAAATGTTGACCTCTTAAAGGTCAAATGCGACAATATGTTACTTCCCATGAAAGTTGCGTATATCCATGTACTATCCACTGGCATTGGAGACCTTTAGTACGTAGAATTGGCTGACTCTTCATACAAATACCTTTCGAACTAATATTTTTTCAATTCACATGCCCCTCTGCCAAATCGAAAGTTTTCAATATTTTTTCAAACTCTCGAATGTTTTGAGTTCTTAGAGAGTACCCCCACTGGCTTCTCAGTGTCTCCACGCGTTTGCATAACTTTCAATCTTGACTTTTGGTACGTAGAATTGGCTGACCCTTCATATAAATGCCTCCTTTCGAACTAATTGGTCAATAATGAAGACGACTGACTTGTTCGATTGTTGCTTTAAGA
>NW_022201194.1:0-3227 GCF_009176525.2 Contarinia nasturtii
ACCGTATCAGACGCTTTCCTGATATTTCGATAACAGTGATTTTTTATTTCAAAAAATGCACACATAAACAACATGGAATATACTAGTTCCTTATCATCGTTGAATAATAGGTTCTTAAATTAAGAGTTTTTTTCATCACCAATGTAACACTTACCTTAATAAAGTTACGATCAGTCTGGATCTATTCTAACTATTGCTTCACGCTGTAAACTTTATGGTGGAAAAGTGAATTAGCTTTTAATTTGGTAGCAAAGCGCAATTTTTACGATTTTTATGCTTGATATTTATTTTCAGCGAATATTAATGAAATTTATTGTAATTAATCAAGATCAAATTGGAGAAAACACGTGCTCTGCATGCTACGAGTGCTTTGCGCAAATGAAATAAAATTATAATGAGATAAGATGTCAAAATGTGTTTCGCCTCATTCAAATCGCTTTGTGGCGAGTTCAGTTCTTCGCTTCAAAAATAAGAATTTTCGCACAACTTTCAATTTAAAATTCAGACTGTTGGTGAGATTCGACGATGCTGAGATACATGGAATGGTCTAATTTAAAAGAAGTTTTAAAAGTTATAATGATTGAAAATATAGTTTATTTATATCAAAATTGAAATTGTTTTGAGTTCATTCAGTAGTTTGGATTAAACAATATTTGAAAAAGTGATATGACTTAATATATCAACAAAAACCATAATTCAATGTTTTAATCTGGCATACGTTGAATGTAAATGATTATATTTGTATTAAATCAAATCGTTTTTAATGCCTGCATATTAAACTTTTCTCGGTTTAAGTTTCAGTTAAGACGAATGTTTGAATTTCAAGTTTTGAAAAGAAAGCAAATTGATATGAATGTTGGGAATGTAACTAGTGAATGTAATTATTCAATGATTGTTTCTGGTGTGGATAGTGTCCAAATGTACTTTCAGGCTAGATTTTGCCGTAAAACGCATCATACAAATCTCGCATCGGGACGGTTTTTCACCGTTGTGCTTTCGCATATGCAATTTCAACTGAGTTTTATTCACATTGAAAAAGTTCTTGCAGATATGGCATTCATATCGACGATATTTGCACACTTTTTCATGGACGTCTCTTTCGGTCTTCTGAGAAAATCCACTGAAACAACCTCGGCAATGGAACGGGATTTCATCAGTATGAGTCACTTTGTGCTTCTTCATGCTTTGCCGGGTTATGAATCCTTTGCGGCAAATATCACACTGATACGGCTTCTCGCCGGTGTGGGAACGCGTGTGTTTTTTGAGATTTCCCTTGTCATTGCTGGAATATTCACAAACGTTGCACTTGAATCGCTTCTTAATTTCCATCTGATTTGATGGAATTGATGGTCGTGATTTATTCTTCAATATCTGTGCTCTTTCACTTCTGGCTTCATTTCGTCGTTCATTGGAGACAATTTCAGTCGACTCAACAACTAAATTGTCATCAAAAGGGAGGTTGGATTTGTTAATTATGAAGGGGACACCGTATGTTCCTGTTGATGAGTCAATTGAACTTGTGCTTTCGATCTTAATACGCCTGAAGAAAGAAGAGAAGAATTAGAATTGGAATTATGTGTGAACATTCATACAAATGTTGAAACTCAATCTTACTGATCAAAAATTGGGACATTTCCAAAACTGGCGATTTGATTTGTTTCAGCTAAAGTCCTTAGCATATTGTCCCTGGTAACACGATTAAAATTGCTTCCCGATCTGTTTATTGCTCGGTGTTGATTAGTCTGCTGGCGATTGTCTGCCATAGTTTGGAATTTTTTTTCAAAAGCACTTGATTCATTCTGACGATCTTCAGCGAATGAACTTAATTCCTTATCGAATCGTCGTGTTTGGATTGTTGTTGAACCAATGCGAGATTCATTGCGATCACTGGTCCTTTTTGTCAACGTGCTATTTCCCATGGTTGCATGGTGCTTGTAGCGAACAGAAGCCAAAGTATTATTACAATTGTTCGTGATGTTTCCTCTGGTGCCTTCTTCATCACTTGAATCATTGATTTCGATTACATAAATCTTTGGAATTGAGTCTTTGTCTTCAATTTGATCCCTGACTGAGTTTATAGCTCCTACAGGAGTACAATTGATCATCTGTTCTTCAAGCTGTATATCAATTTCGAATTGATGGTAGGTGGTTATTAATCTGTTAAAAGTATACATATTAGGAAAGGTTGAAAAGCAAAGAGTTCTTGTGATTGAAATATGGAGTTATATAAGTACCGCTCATTCGATGCTCGTAGAAAGTAATGCTTAAAATTCGGATCAAATGACAAACCATTGCGCTTGAAAGCCAACTTAATTATGCCCAGAGTATGATTTGCTTGACGCTCGAATCCAGCAAGCATTTTGCTCATCTCGTTTTTCCAGTCCATTAATGTTGCTTCATTCATCTAATTTAGAAAGAAAACAAAAAGTCTCAAAAGGTCAAATAAATATTTCGTTCAAATTAAGAGATAAGTCATTTTTCCAATTTTGATTAGCACGCTTAGTTCATAGAATCAAAATTTAATTTGGCCACGTGATCAATGTTCTAGAACAAATTATTTTTAAGGTTAAGAATTTTGCCATATCAGACGCTATCCTGATTTTTCGATAACGTTGATTTTTTATTTCAACAAACGCACACATAAACAACATGGACTACAAGTTCCTAAAATTAAGAGTGTTTTTTCATCACCAATGTAAATCTTACCTTAATAAAGTCGTGATAAGTCTGAATCTATTGTATCGTTTGTTGCTGCTGTTATGATCTTGTTTTTCGGTGAAAGCTTTATGGTTGAAAGCTTGATTGGCTTTTGATTTGGTAGCAAAGTGCAATTTTCACGATTTTTATGCTTGATATTTATTGGCAGCGTATATAACGTATTTATGAAATTTATTATAATTAATCCAAATCAAATTGGAGAAAACACGTGTTCTACATGCTGAGTATGCTTTGCGCAAGTGAAATAGAATTGTAATGGCGGCTGTGACAACATATTATAAAAATGGTTATCGCCATATTTAAATCGCTTTGTAGCGAATTCAGTTCTTCGCTTCAAAAATAAGAATTTTCGTACAACTTTGAATTTAAAATTCAGGCGGTTGGTGGGATTCGATGATGCTGAGATATGTATGAAAAATTTAAAAGTAGATTTGTATAGTTTATTTATATAAAAATTGAAATTATTCTGAGTTCATTCAGTTGTTTGGATTAAACAATATTTGAAAAAG
>NW_022201195.1:0-3035 GCF_009176525.2 Contarinia nasturtii
ATATTGAAAAATATTAATTTAGAAAAATAAAATGGTTAACATAACCTTACTTTTGTGTCACAATGATAACAAGTTGATTGCTAAAAAAATCTACAAAGCACCAGAAAATATTTACAAAATAAATGTAAATATATTTTTAAATGTTAATTTAAGTGAACATTAATATAATTTTCATTTTTGTGGGATTGGAATTCAAAATATTCGAAAATAACTAAATCAAAAAGTGTGCAACATAGCCTCACTTTCAATTACGCAATTGTTGCACATTACGCACACACCAACACACCGACATACACATAATAACACCACGTAATAGCGCATTTTTCGTTCATTCAAAATACTACAGAAAAATAGAAATAAAAAAGTTTTCTTCAATATTTCGCGATCGTTTGTAATTGAAATTATTCCTTTTTCATTTGGTACAATTTGGTGTGAAAAATATTCGTAAATATTAAATTAATAATCAATTGAAAAAAATATGTGATTAACATAACCACACTTTATTATTTAAAGTTATGTTACATCAACCACATTAATTTTGATTCAGTGTTCCGCTCACCAAAATCAATACACATTTTTAAAAAAATCAAATTATAAAAAATTAAATTTTCACATTTACAAAAAATAAATTCTATAATACTATAGTCGACGCTACTTTACATTTATAACTTTTGAATTCATAACATATGTTGGCAGCTTTGCTCTAATAAAAATACAAACATTGGGACAGTTTGGGACAGATAAGTTTGCTTCAATTTTCTAATTTAATATTTTTAAATATTGTGAACACAGAATCTCACAAAATTAGAAAGAAAATTAATTTCCATTTAAAAAAAAATTAAATTTATTTATTTTTACTTTTCCAAAATATTTTTCTGTATATTTTTGACTTTTTAAATTGATTTTTATTATTTTCACAATTGGGACAGATTAGTTCGATTTAATGCAATCAGGGAGCGCGTCAGTGTTTTCGGTAACAGATAGACCACCGCTATGATAATCCCGAATATTTAGAATAAAATCCTCGGATAAATTATTAAAGCAATATATAAAATAATTTGTTTGGAATCATTTTATTAGTTATCGTCGATTTCATCTGAGCAAAACACAGAGCACAGAACAAAGTTGTCAGTTTAGCTGTGACAGAAACAGTACATATACACAAACGTGACATGGTATAAGCCATAACAACAGAGCACAATATGCAGTGTAGAAATTCTAATACATGCGCGCACTACTCAGCTTCGTTGCTGCTTGTCACTTCAAGCGTGCATGTGATTACTTGTGTGTATGTATTGTTTCTCAGCTAAAACTAACAATTCTGTTTTGCATTGTATGTTTTGTTCCGTGAAATCGATGACAATTAATAAAATGAATTCAAACAAACTATTTTAAATATTGTTTTAATATTTTGATTGCGTTTTTTTATATATTCGGAATTAGAATCTAATCCCTTTGGAATTCTTATTTTTGAAATATTTATGAATTCTAATGGAATGGACCCACATTTTTCATTCATTTTCTTTCGAAAAGCAAAATGTCATTTTAACATGAACATATTTTCTCAACATTTGATGCTGCTACATGCTTTATAGTGAAATGCTATTTTCCCATGAATACCATTTTGGCTGCAGTTAAAATGCCCTTCTGCCGTTAATTTGTATCATTTAGAGGTAATTTTTTTCTTTTGAATGTTCTTAAAAAATGCTATCGATGAAAAAATTAGAATATGATGATTTTTTATTCGGATAGTTTTTTTCCACACATATTTTTCCATAAAATAACTTTTTGACTTCGATATATACTATATTTTGAAAAATGAAACACTTAATGAATATATTCAATGAAATATATTTCACAGTAGAAATAAAAAAAAATATTTATCTTCTGCGGTTTCGAACTCTGGACCACGTACGATTCGTGCGATAAAATTCTGCCCGTTAACTGATCAAGCCAACGAGTTTCTTATTGAATAACACGATATAATGACATTTCTCTTTTTTTGTATATTTTTTTTCTTTTCAAAAATGTTTCATTTATCAAAATATAGTATATATCGAAGCCAAAAAGTGATTTTATGGAAAAATATGTGTTGAAAAAAATTATCCGAATAAAAAATCATCATATTCTTTTCATCAATAGCATTTTTAAGAACATTCAAAAGAAAAAAAATTACCTCTAAATGATACAAATTAACGGCAGAAGGGCATTCTAACTGCAGTCAAAATGGTATTCATGGAAAAATAGCATGTTAACATTTGAGAAAATATGTTCATGTTAAAATGACATTTTGCTTTTCGAAAGCAAAATGAAAAGGATATGAATGAAAAATGTGGGTCCATTCCATCGGAATTCATAAATATTTTAAAAATAAGAATTCCAAAAGGATGAAAAAAACGCAATCAAAATATTAAAACAATACTTAAAATATTTTGTTTGAATTCATTTTATTAATTGTCATCGATTTCACGGAACAAAACATACAATGCAAAACAGAATTGTCAGTTTTAGCTGAGTGAAAGAAACAATACATACACACAAGTAATCACATGCACGCTTGAAGTGACAAGCAGCAACGAAGCTGAGTAGTGTGCGCATGCGCATGTATTAGAATTTCTACACAGCATATTGTGCTGTTGTTATGGCTTATACCATGTCACGCTTGTGTATAGTTATTGTTTGTATCAGAGCTCCAATTAACAAATCTATTTTGCACTTGTCCATGACAACTAATAAAATGAATTCAATCAAATTACTTATGTATTGTTTTAATATTTAAAGTTTTTCATGTTAATTTGATTGGTTTTACAATTATTAAATAAATAAAATTATTTATATAATTGTTGTGTTATTAAAACTGAAACTTTTGTGTCGCCATCTGCTAGAAAAATAACAAACTAAGTCTATACTTCAATGCAACAAGTCCTTTAAATTAAAAATATTGAACACTAGGGGCTTTTGTTTCTTCGTTCATACAATTTTATACACGATATTCATCATATATACAATATAAATCTCTCGTTTGTAACAAAAAA
>NW_022201196.1:0-4448 GCF_009176525.2 Contarinia nasturtii
ATTTGTCAATGGATTGATCAAGTGTTGAAAAATTCGGATCAAATCGATACAAAATGCACGTATATCGAAAATAATATGAATTATCAGCAAAATCGTAGAATAATTGAAGCGTTAAATTGGTTTTTTCACTGCTGTAGTTTAAATCGTAATAAAGTGAAAGATTGATTTGTTGACTTGCTATTCATAACGCCTAACGTGTTCTCGGTATGAATGAAGCGGCGTTTATGACATTTCGAAAACCAATGAAATGATCGTCAAATGTCATAGGGCTCGGTTCACATTAATAATACTAATTCAATATTTAGACATTAGACAATTTTTGCTTTAAAGAGTCTTTTGCTTCGGGAAGTGTCAATATCAATCGGTGCTTTACATTAATGCTACGACTTAAAACAGAATTTTATGCTCTTTAAATTGAACCATACCATTTTTTTAATTATAGATATGGGAAACACTCTAATATACATTTTATTTAGTATCTAAGCTACGGCGCCAAAAATTAATATTTAATCCATTCTCCTTCTTTCTCGATCACACGGGCAAATCTATTCGGCATACTTTTGCTCAAATTTTCAGCATATTCGCGTTGAAGACCTTTCCACTGTCGTTGAATGAATGAACTGAACTGCTTCAAATTGCGCTGTTTTACCACGAAGCCTTGCCTTAATAATAGCCCAAACAATTTCGATCGGATTGCAATCGGGTGACTGTGGCGGCCACTCCATTTGTTTTATGTAATTTTCCTCTTTCCAAGCACTACACAGACGACTTTTGTGTTTTGGATCGTTGTCTTCTAATAGAAGGCAATTCAAATTGTCGTTGCCATAGAACTTCTTGGCGGTGGGTAACAGTGTCGATGAATAATGTTGGTTCATCCTCACGGCGTTTGGAATGCCCGTGAATACGGTCAACTTTCCAAAACCAGCTTCACAGAAGCAACCATAAACGGATACTTTACCGTGCGAACGACCACTCTCCTTTCGGCTCTAGACTAGGCATGGGTAGTGCTATTCTAGACTAGGCATGGGCAATGCGTTTTTCTTCTGGTTTTCTGTCAAACGTGATTTCTTCAATTTACTGCGATAACGAACACCGGCAACATCTAATCTTTCCTTGACAGTGGAGCACGAGATGTCTATTTGAGGATGGTATAGCTTTTCACCGTCTTGGCTCAGTGATATACCTGGATTTTGATCGAACAACTTGACTATCCGTTTATCTTGCTGTGGCAAGGAGGCTCTACTTTTTATTGTAATTAGCAGTCGATGCAATCGACATTCTTTGTCCTTTTGGATGCAAATGCAGAAAAATGGCTTCAAACCGTGAATGAAAATGTTCGGAATTAATGTTTTCGTTGCATAACAAACACTGTACTGATTTGAGAGCTGTCAATGTTAATTGGCGTAGTAGCTTAGATTCTCATCTGGCAACACCAAAAATATTTTTAAGATATTTGAAATTTGTGGTAGTTTAATCAACCTCTCTCTATAATGGAACATACTGTAGTTCGAAATAATTTACTTACATAATATTTTTTAAATCAAAATCAGTGTCAACGAACACAAACGAACGAACGCATCGGCGGTGTTTTTCATATCAAATAAAAAACCTCTATCGAGGTGAAGAAAGAGTGACGAAACCAAAATTTGAAACACAAAATTTCGGATATCAATTTTGTGACGAAAATAGTTGGTAGATATTTTTTCTGTGTACTGTAATTAAAAACTTAATATACATTTGTATATGGTGCGTCACATGAGGGCACCTTGTTGACCGTCATATCGAAAATGCCGGAACAAAAAAGTCTTAGTTTTTTATGTACTTCAATCGAGTACGCAAAATCGCCGACAGACAGACAGATATAGCAAATGGCTTTTATAGGAAAATCATATAAAAATTTTAAAATGTTGAGCCTTCTAGGTCTGAATTTCGTATATTTCGTGTATATAGAGCGAGTCGACTTTTCAACAAACTTATGCGGTTTCGTCACTCGCGTGAACTGCCTGTCTGTTGTGACGGGTTTTATTTGGCTGCTACATGGCAATCTTCTGCTCGGTATTGAGCACAAAAAGTGAAAAAGATCCAGATTTTTTTTTCTCAATTCTCATGTACGAAAGAGGAATTGTCAAAACTCCCCAACATTTATGTGTGCGTGAACATAATATGTTTTTATACGAATGAATAAAGGTTGACATATAACCAACTTCATGCTAGTGCTATGAATTAAATTTTGTGAATTGATGGAAATTGTGAAAATTAAATAATAAGTGAATGTTTATTAAAATATTGTTAGTACAAAAAATGTTTAAAAATTTATTTTATTCTAAACAGATTAAAAAATTCCAAAATAATTAGTTCATTTTTCGAAATATCATAGAATTTTCAAACATTATTTTCATTCCGAATCTACTAGTAGCATGAAGTTGGTTATGAATGGTTCGGTCGAACAGCTGTTTTTTGACATTTTGTTTTGTTTGTGTGTGAGTAAAAGAGTATAAGAAACTGCGTTAGGGACTTTATAAAGGCATTTGACATTACCTCTTTGTTATCTCTGTCACCCAAACAATATTCTAGTGACACTCAACTGCGCAATAAAAATCGTTAACACAAAACTCAAAGCGATGACCATAATATATTCACTCTTAATATTTTTTATATCTCTTTATAACATATGCAGCGAAATTGTGTGTTTAAAGCGAAAAACGAATTCTGCAAATTATGCCCTGCGATAATGAAGTGTAATAATACGATTGACATCAAAATGTTAGGTAATATTTATTGGGTTCATCTAACTTGTATTTTTGAGAATTCACTTTTTCATCGCACGTATTTCAAAATACACATCTGGGTAGAGGGATCCAACTTTGACCATAAAATTAAGATATTTTGTTTAGCTCCTAAATTCTCTAGTAAGGAGATAATGAGTGAATAAAACGTAAAATAGGAAACATCATCTCGGACTCCATTACAATACTTTCCTTACTAATTACTGGAACGAGGGCTGCTCCATATATTTCTAGAATTGGCAATATTTAGTGTTGTCCGATACAAACCATTGTCATATTCGTTAAGTTTAACATTTGGTAGCATAAACGATCTCAGAACGTTCTGTCATACGCGCGCTATTTGTATTGTTTACAGTGACATCTAAATTGCGTCTCAACAAAAAAATGAATTTTACTTGTGAAAATTTTAGTGCGATAATTTACTACGACTTTGGATTGGGTGTATCGCAACAACAGTGTTTTGATCAACTTCATTTGGTCTTTTGCGATGAAGCTCCATGCAAGGCCACTGTATGTCACTGGTTTACTGAATTCAATCGTGGTCGTCATTCGCTCATCGACGAATTCCGTGAAGGTCGTCCAAAATCGGTTGTTGTTCCAGAAACTGTCGATGCTGTCAGAAACATGATAAAGCAAGATCGTCATGTCACATACCGTGAGATTGAGGCACCCTTGGACATTAGTATGAGAAGCATAAACACGATTTTGCATGAACATTTGGCCATAAAAAAAGATTTGCTCTCGTTGGATTCCACATAAATTGACCGATGACCAAAAATTAGCTCGTGTGAATTGGTGCAAAGAAATGCTCAAGATATATAACCACGGTGCATCATATTCTGTCTATAACATCGTCACAGGCGGTCACAGGCGACGAATCGTGGATATATGCGTATGAGCCCGAAACTAAACAGCAGTCGACAGTATGGGTCTTCCAAAGTGAAGATAATCCAACGAAAGTTGTTCGCGCTCGAAGTGTTGCGAAGCAAATGGTCGCCTATTTTGTCGCAATTAGTGGACATGTGGCAACAGTTCCACTAGAGGATCGTAGAACAGTCAATTCTGACTGGTACACCACCATTTGTTTGCCAGGAGTGTTTGGTGAATTAAGAAAAAATAACCACCGTCGCAGAATAATTCTTCATCATGATAATGCGAGCTCTCACACATCTCATCACACAACTGAATATTTGACCGCTCAAAAGATCGAATTTATGGGTCATCCACCGTACAGTCCTGTTTTAGCACCCAACGATTTCTTTTTGTTTCCGAGCGTAAAGAAAAAACTGCGTGGTCAACGATTTTCGACGCCAGAAGAAGAAGTTGATGCGTTTAAAACACACTTTTTGGAGATATCGGTTTCGGAGTGGCATGAATGCTACGGCAAGTGGTTCGAGCGTATGCAAAAGGGTATCGACCATCATGGCGAATACTTTGAAAAACAATAAAGCCATTTTTGATAAAAAACGATTGCGGGTTATATGCATGCTTTTCTAGAAATATATGGAGCAGCCTACGTATGATATTATGTTAACAAAAAAATGTTCGTTTTGACATTTACAGTCAACCGTCAAATGTCATGCAAATTAAATTCTTTTTGGCTTTTCGGAAATCCAAGTTCGAAAATAATGAAGATTACATTCAAGCGTTCAAGAAAAAAAA
>NW_022201197.1:0-3404 GCF_009176525.2 Contarinia nasturtii
ATAATATTTTCTTATGTTTTGCACTGTGGACTATGTTTAAAATGACACTTTGACATTTACCATTCAATGAGTTTTCAGATTGGCATTGTTTGATATAACACATTCGGATACAATCGTTTTTGTGAATTGTGGAATTTAAATAATTAAATGTTTGACACGCATTCTGGATATGAACATCTTTGTTCTAAAATATATTGACACAAAAACTATCTGCATTTGTTTTGGTAATTTAATCAGTATAAATAGAAATGAAAATATGCCATTAAACCAATTGTTTGTAACTTATATCAGAAAATTAAATTGTTTATTTTAGCCCTGATGAAGATTTGAAGAATAAATCGAAACGTTGGCGTTATACATGAAGCACTAAATAGTTTTGCGTATTTATTGAGGAATTTGTTTTTGAGAACGTCATGGAAGCCGGGAAAATTACCAATTGGTCAACACTTTTTTGTTCAAAAAAAATCATCTGCAATTTGTATTGGATAATTTTCGGAAAGATGAACACGAATTAACACCATCAATTCTGAATCCAGTTGACAAACAAAACGTTGATTCTGTTTTACGAATGTGTGATCTCAAAGTTATCAGACTTCTTGAAGAGCATCTACCAAGAAGTAAAGGAACGATTACATTTCTACAAATTATGCGCAGTATGTTCGACACATTTTATGATCCTGATCTAAAGCCTCTAGAACGAGTTGGTAAAATTTGGCACTCGGTGTTCATCTTGAGAATTTGGCGCAACTATGTAGCATCACAAGACAAATTGAAAGTTGATGAACATTTTTTAACTACACCATGCTACGCATGCATAGAAATTAATGCTCATAGCATTATTCAGCTAATTCTTCATTTGAAAAAAAATCAATTAGATGAATGGTTTATGCCTTTTTTATTCGATAGCCAGCCTTGTGAATCATTCTTCAGACAAGTACGCTCACTCACGACGGTTTATTCAAGAGTAGCTAATTGCAGCACAAAAGAAATTATTGGGCGCATGAATAAAATTCAATTAACGAATGATATTGTCAACAATTCCAGTTTTAAATTTCCACGCGCTAAGAACACGAAAGATTTTCCTAACAAAACTATTCATAATTTGCCAGAAAAAATAGAAATCTTCAACGAAATTGAAAAATGCCGAGATTCCGCAATTAACTATGCCAGAGAGATTGGACTACTCAAAGACGATAATTCACAGCCGGATTTTGCTAGGGGGATTCCGCGCTCTTAAATATGAATAAATATGAACAAATTCGGGGGATTTCAACAAATTCAAGAGATGTTAACACAACTTTACGTTTTTTGGGAGATATTTTGAGATTTTCTGAACTGCAATACCGACAATGTTGAACTTGACAAGAACAGGGAATGAAGAAGTGGTGAATTATTATGACAGCTTCTATATACTAAAAAATATATTGATTTGTTCTGATCAGTGATGGTTTTTTCCTTTCTGAATAGCGCTAGCTATTCGCAGCTCCTGTACAGCATTGCTGCCCAGATGCTGAATCGAAGCGGTTGCCGCACGCGTTTTGTACCACACAACATATTGTCATATAGTCTAAGTAACCAGTGAGCTCACAGAGTATGATACACTAATACCATAGTCAGTATACAAACGCATGTCGAACAGAGAACGAACGCGAACGTATATGCTCTGTGTGGTACAAACGAAGTGTGTTGCGCGTGCGGCAACCGCTACGATTCAGCATCTGGGCAGCAATGCTGTACAGGCGCTGCGAATAGCTAGCGCTATTCAGATAGAAAAAAACCATCACTGGTTCTGATTAACTATTTGTTCAATCTCTTTTATACTTTGTTCATTTAAATTACTTAATGACACTCTATCGATTGCACAGACAGCCAAAATATCTTTAATAATTTTTGGAATTTTATATTCGTAGAAGTTTTGATACTCACGCCAGAACCGTTCCATTGCAAATGGCACATTTCAATTTTGCTTTGTAATGCAAAAACTTACACACATGTAACAAACAACTACCATGACAGCTTAGAAGCTGTCCCAATAATTCACCTATTATAAATAGGTCTGCAGCGCCAAAAATTCACCACCATTCATTATTATCTCATATTCACCCATATTCTAAAAATGTCAAAATATTCGACAAAATTTGAAGTATCCTACATGGTGGGTATCGGTGAATACTTACGGATATTGTCAGATACGGTGAGATATTTGAATTTTTATGAGATTTTAAGAATGAAGTTAAATTTTGGTACATAAATACGCGCGGAATCCCCCTAGGGATTTTGCTTGTAAATTAACAACACTTGAAATGAAACCGACAAAGGAAATTACCAACACGACTCCTATCGGCAACCAACGTCTTTTGTTCTCGTTATCATATATGAAAGCAGTAAAATTGAAAAATTTCGCGTCCGAATTCATCCAAATTGAAATTCCAGAAATAGCGCCGTATGTCGAAATATACAACAATGAAGATACACGTGTGGTAGTGAAAAAGTCTTCATTATGTTGGCTTCTGCGCAAAGATCCAGGGAAACTAAGTAGCGATAGAACTGAACGAGTTAAAGGAATCATGACACATCGAAAAAAATTTAAGAAGAAACGATTAAATAAACCAAAACAACGGAAGATATTGGTACCAGTAAGAAAATATAGAGTGAATAAAAAGAAATGAATTTAGATATAAAAAAATGTGGTTTAATAACTTGGTACTGTTTTCTAAATAATTATTCTGTAAAACAAAATATTTTTGTACCCGATGAAAAAGTTGAAAAATTTGAAAACCAGATAAAAAAGAAGAGATACTTTTTACTAAAAAGTACTTTAACTGACATTTTTAAAAATGTTTTTTTTTATCAATTTTCTATTCTTTGAACAAAATTCAAACTTATCACACAACTACTGCTTTTTTATTTAAATTCAGTCATTCAATAAATAATTAAATAAATTTAGTTAACTACAAACGTAACAATGTTAAATAACTTTTGAAAAATGATCATGATGTAATTCAAATTATGACATTCTTATTTTATTCGAGTTCAATAATCTTGCTTGAGTTTGCTACCTGTAGCAATTTCACATATTTGTTTTCGGTTTCATCCACCTCTTTGGCTATTGCGACAATTTTCCTTTGATGGAGTTGTACGATGCTGTCATAGTGATTTCTTTCTTCGTTAGTTTTGCACAGCATGCCTTTGTGATTGGAAAAAAACAGCAAAACACATTTTGTTGCAGTCGGATTATAGTGATTTGGTAAACTAGATGCTCCACGTTCGTTGACAACTACTATGTTTACGTTTTTCATCATGCACACTGCCTTGATAGACTCCATACCACCCCAATTGCCGGATATTTTGAGTTTCTTCTCTAAAAATTCTTTGCACGCAACTGCCGTATCAACTGTTTTGGC
>NW_022201198.1:0-1958 GCF_009176525.2 Contarinia nasturtii
AAAAGCTAGACATCATGGGATTAAACAAGCAATTGCTGAGATGGATATAATCTTATTTGTCTGGAAGAAGACAAATAGTCAAGATCAATGATTCAAAATCAAAGCCAATAGAAGTCACTTCTGGAACGGGCCAAGGTTACCCCATTGGAGCAACATTGTTCATCATGTTTCTCATCGATTTGCCGTAAGTTCTGGAATCCAGGTCAAATCCTGAGAATCCATGGATCAGCAGAATTCCACTGGATTTGGACTTTAGGCCATCGAACCACTGAGGTGTTGTGGCTCCCTATGGGAGTCAACATTTTGCTTATTTTTCACGATTTCCCATCGGAAAAGTGGGAAAAATCGATTTAAAGTTTTCCCAATATACATTTATTATCGCAATATTTGTAGGCGCACGCTACCCAGGGGGTCAAAGTACCCGATTGGGCTCAAACTTCACATAATTTTAGTGATTAATTAGTGAAAATTTGTGACGCAATTTTTAGAATTTGTGACGCTCCAGAAAAAAAGTTACAGGCCTAAATTTGAAAAAGCCTATTCATCAAAAAGTCTATAAATGAAATTTTGAAAAAATCGAAATAAAACAAAACTTCAAAAAACTAATGATGCAGTATTTTAGTGATTAATTTGTGATTTCCAAAAATATTTTGAAAATTTCGATACGACATCTGGCGGACATTTTTTGAACAAAAAAGTGAAGATTGCCCAAAAAAGAAATATTATCGAAATTTCGAAAAGGCTTTCAAAAAAAACAACCGTAATCATAAAAATTCTTCGACACAGATTTATTGACCAATTTGTGATTCCCAAAAATGTCATCATTTGAATTTGTGACACACTCCTTGGGACAGAAATGTCAATTTATCGATTTTCATACTAAAAGTCGAAAATCAATGAAATTTTTCAAAGCGAATACTTAGATCTAAACAAATGGTGTCATATTTTAGTGACCAATTTGTGACTCTCAAAAATGTCATCATTTGAATTTGTGACACACTCCTTGGGACAGAAATATCAATTTATCGATTTTCATACTAAAAGTCGAAAATCAATGAAATTTTTCAAAGCGAATACTTAGATCTAAATAAATGGTGTCATATTTTAGTGACCAATTTGTGACTCTCAAAAATGTCATCATTTGAATTTGTGACACACTCCTTGGGACAGAAATGTCAATTTTTCGATTTTCATACTAAAAGTCGAAAATCAATGAAATTTTTCAAAGCGAACACTTAGATCTGAACAAATGGTGTCATATTTTAGTGACCAATTTGTGACTCTCAAAAATGTCATCATTTGAATTTGTGACACACTCCTTGGGACAGAAATGTCAATTTTTCGATTTTCATACTAAAAGTCGAAAATCAATGAAATAATGGCTCTAAAACACCTTCCAAAGAAGACCCTATCATACAAACACCCTCTTATCAAAGTTCGGTTTGTCGACGTCTCTGGCCTAATACAGTAGTGCCCTAACGTTATCAATGGAAAAGAAACCATTCGCACTTGATGCATGGTTCGATATAGCGATGAGTGTTTCACTATTCAAAATGATGAATTTTTCACTGTAACATGCTATGAGGCGAAGTGAACAGCCAATTTTTGAAACCCTTCGTTATTTTTTCGTTAATTTAAATTGACTATTTATCTGATTTTAAACAGACGCTAATTTTGGAACGTTGGATAGCTATAGCCGCCAATTGATTTGTATTATATTTTTCAGTGCTGATTTCGACTGAAGAATCAAACAAATAAACGTTAAATAACTTCAATCGCAGCTGGGTTAAATCACAAACGTTTCAAGTAAGCTAACTGACTGAGTCAGTCAATAATTTTGCACACGAGGCGTATATATTAATCGTATAGAAAAATAATTCAGGGGAAGGAAAAAGTTTTAAGCCTAGCATATTGTTCGGATAGACGCTAAATAAAACACAATTAATTTTTTGTTATTT
>NW_022201199.1:0-6003 GCF_009176525.2 Contarinia nasturtii
TTATAATGATATTCAAATTCCGATGAAGAAAATTCATCGAAGAATTCATTTCGTTGGCATTCATTCTTTGCTTCGTCGCCTTCGAGAATTTTATTTTTCATCAACTTAATGGGTAATTTTCAACATTTTTATACTTGGATTACGCAAATTGAGATGGTATATAAGCGATTATCGAGCGTCTGTTGTTTACAAGTGGTTTCTATCAACTGTACATAGTGAAGATGGCGAAACTAATTTGCTTTGTTATCGTAACGTTATTTCTATTTTGGGATGGAGTAAAATCGTAATAGATTTTTTATCGATAACTATCGTTTTCTTCCCTTTTTTGTGTTAGTTATTTTGATAATGTTTTTATTAATTCAATCATTTATGGTGCAGCGATTCATTTGGCGATATTGCGAGCGAATTAAATGCCAAACTTATTCAAAACAATGAGGATGCAAAAGATAGCAGCAAAGAACCAAATGCTGTTTATAAATATGGTGCCGATGCATATGCTAAGCAGTTCATTGCATTTTTGGAGAAATTAAAAGATAAAACGTATTACAAATTGAATAACCTTCTGTTCTAGTTTCGATCTCAATTTCTCTTATTTTCATTACTTTTGAAATAACAGATTATCCGAGGAATTTGAGAACCTTGACCATGAAGCATGGAATGGTCACTACCTGATGAAATTATATGCGTCTGAAAATTTGTCTAATGCAATGTCGCTGAATGGAACCGAATTTCAGACTCTCAATCTTCCTCATCTTCACATGAAAAATACGTATGGATCTAAATCAGAACTGAACACGTTTTATTCGATTAAAAAATCCATCTTTTTTTCTGATTCCAGTGACGTTCTTCGAAAAATTTACTATTTTCTAAGCGATTGGGTTATTCACATGTTTGGAGACTCGTCGGTGAAAAAGTGTAAGGCGCCCATATCTTTGGGAAAAGTACAAGTAGAAAAAGTTCGTGAACTTTATCTTGAAGCTTTACAAGTAATTGCGGATACAAATTGTCCACAGGATCGATTCAAGTAAGAAAAAAATAAAGATTATCTCTTCTTTTTTATAACATTTTTAATTATAACAAATATTTATATTGTTATGATTGATTTTGATTGTTTTTTATCTTTTAATAAATAGGCGATTTGAGATAGCGTTCATCTATTTCTATAATATAGCGAAACGTGCTAAGGGCACGAAAAAATTCCACGAGGATGCACTCGTTTTGCAAGGGTATCAGAATCTAGTGAACAAACGTATGTCAGATGCATCATCAGTTGCTGTGCTGAATTTTGGCCCAAGTCGCAGTAAAAAAATACCAATACCGCTCACAAAGAAAAAAATACCAATTCCAAAATTCATTGCCAAGAATCCAGATGAATTCACAAAGTATTTGCAGACTAAAGTCAAGGATCTGAGAGGAAAAATGAGATACAGTGGCAACCTTATTGCTGCATTTAATTTGATTTCAAATGAAATAATCAACTTATATCATTACATCTATCAATATGCACCCGAGTAAGGAACACGAAAAATCCAACAAATTTTTTTAAAAATAATATTTTCTTTTCATTTTTTGCAGAAAATTTGTTGTTGACAATTTCGATGATTTAGTTAGAGATTTTCTGGCAATTTATATGCATAACTTAACTACAAAAGAAGAAATGAATACTTACATCATATACATAGCGCATCCAACTTTTATACGCATTTTTGGACCAAGGAAAGTTAAAAGGGTTGATACATATAGCCGAGATAGTGATCGTACATCGCAAAGATATTAATCAATATTCGGAAAGAAAAAGAGTGAAAAAATTACATATCAATATTTTTAATTGAAACCATTTTCAGTCAAGTAGAACGAAAGTTTACACTTGGAAAGAATTCCAATTTAAGATAACATTCATGTAATCAAGCGTTCAGAAAGACATACATTTATGCGAGCGATTGAATGATGCTTGCATCATTTGATGCGCATCGATTGTGCTGTTGCCATACATTCGGATCTTCGGCAGCGCACGAAGTGCTCCGAACGCACAACGAAAGCACTAGCGATGCGCATCAAATGATGCAAGCATCATTCAATTGCTCGCATAAATGTATGTCTTTTTGAACGCTTGCATGTAATCATTGATATGTATTATATGTGCGTAATAAAAAGCAGTTCAATACGAAAAAAAAGTTAGCATTTTACGTTAAAACTTACCCAGCTGTCATCACATAAAATTAAAAATATTTTACAATGTCAATTTGTTTTTCTGATGAGTAAACATTCTCGAAAATTGAAATGAAATATGACGTCAACGTTCATTTTTCCCAAAACACATTTTGTCTTAAAAAAATTGTTTTGAAATTCTAATGAATTTTTTCTCGATTTGCCTACTTCTGCAATTAGAATAAAAAAGAGAAAAAATCGTGTATTTACTCGTATATATGCAAATGGTATATAAGCGATTGTCAATAGAATCTTCAAAACCAGTATTTCATCGACCATAAATCATGAAGACAAAACTTACTTTAGTTCTCATTGTGAACGTGATTTTCATATGGAATGGAGTTGATTGCTCGTGAGTTTTTTTCAATGAAGAATTTTTAAGTGTTTTTGTTTCATTATTTTTCCAAGGTTTTTTTTATTATTTTCATTGAGTTTTATTTTTGCGTTAGCTATCCATTTGAAGAATTAGCAAATGAATTGAGGAACAAAGAAACTGAACACAAAGCAGCAGCAAATTCAAATGATCCAAATGCGGTATATAAGACAAACGCAGAGACCTATGCAAAAAAGTTCAAAACATTTTTGGACGAATATGATAAAGGCAACAATGTTCTGTAATGTCTTTGAAATCTCCTCTCATCGGCAGAGCTATTATTGGAACCGTCGAGGTGCTGAATGACACATATGATTTTTCAAGTGTCGCACCTGAAACAGTAGCAATTACAAGAAACTTGCCCGTACCTTTACGGTTCCCATAACAGCTCTGGTTATCGACACAAAAAATGATTTTGTTTTTAATTGCAAAACATAGACCATGCCAAAAATTCCGAGAACTCGATTCAACTGCGTGGGAAGGTCATTATATGATGAAAGTATACATGGATGACGGTGCACGCCAAGAAATAGCGCTCAATAATACAAAATTCCAAAATGTTCACAAGGATATCATTCTTAAAAAACACTTGTACGATTTTTAAATTCAATTATTTTTTTTCGGGCAATTTTGCAATTTATTTTATGTATTTTCGTTTCAGAGATATCATGCATAATTATATTCAATATTTTTTGAGCAAATGGAGCAGAAATATTTCTGATATAAAGAAAGCAACTGCCGTACATAAAGTGAATGTAGCTATGGATGAAGTTAAGGATCGTTTTACCGAAGCTCTTCTTTTGCTGGCTGAATCAAATGACACTAGATTCAAGTAAGATCAAAAAAAATAATGTATTTCGCTAAAAATATGCAATTCAAGTGGAAATAGCCCAATTTGCGCTATTAAACACTAGCTTCTGATAAGAGATAGTTCTGATCTTGTATCTTGATCGGTTTAATGGTTTATTTTTCCCTTCAATTATATAGGAAAAACGAGGTGTATTTAATTTATTTCTATTTGCAAGTGAGACGAATCGTTGAAGACAGCGATTTTCATACAGATCAATTTATTTATGACGAGTTCCAAAAATTGGTGGATTTATATGTCACTGAACCGAAGTAAATCAAACTCAATGGAGAATATCACCAATGAACTAACTTCTTTATTTTCTATATTTTTCCAAGCTCTCTTTCTTCTATAGGTAAGAATGCTGGTTCTAGTCGTGGCTCTAGCTTGAACAGAGTTTCTAGTCTGAGCAACAGTCGTACATCGTCTCCAATCTCTAGCGCAATCAGTAGTACAAGATTTAGCCCGATGTCTAGCCCAAAATCCCCAAGCAAAGCTGCTAAGATTGGCAACGCCATTCGTAAGAAACTAACTCCAAGATTTATACGCAAGAAGGATGACATCACAAAATACGTTGATGCCAAATTGAAAATAATAAAAAAATGTTTGAGCAGCAGCGATAAGGAGGCTAAATTCAATGAAGTGGCTACAGCATTTATAAATTTGTATTACAATATTTTTGAAGATGCACCGGAGTAAGTAATTGCATTTTACGTAAAATTACGGAATATGTTCTCATATAGATTTTATTTTGTGTATTTTAGTAAATTTGATGTGACCAAAATTCATGAGCAGTACTTGAAATTCATAAACTCCTATGGTGGATTTAACAAGAAACAAGATATTAAATACTTTATGGTCACAGATGGATACTTACATTTAATTCAAGTCTTTGGTGAACCAAAAACAAAAAAATCGAAACATTATTAAATAATTTGATTTTATCAGACTCTTTCGCAATTTTATTATCCTACGACCGATGTAATGATATGATATAATATACTACAATTTTTGATCTATTAGAACCAATTTCATATTTTTGTATTTTTTTTTTTAAATTTAAATATGTAAGTATCTAATGGAGATGGTTATGTAGTATTATGTAGAATAGAAGACGTATTATGTCATATATTCATTATGATAGAGGGATATGAGAGCTATATTTTGGACGGCGACGCGAAGTATTTAAAATAAGATAAAATTGTAAAAAGGGGGTCCGCGCAAATTTAAAGCGAAATGCCGTCGTGGAGAGTGGGTTAAACAATATTGTAACGAAAGTCAATATTTTTTTAAAGAAAATTGCAATGAAATACCGCGTCGATGGTTGTTTTTCTCAAAAGAAAGCATTAGTAGTCAAAAACAACTTCTAGTAATTTGCGTAATAAAACGAATGGAATTTAATAAAAAATAATTCTTCGCGTAATGACTCACGCACACTTTTTAATTATTGACGATAATAATTTTATAACTTAATGCAAACATGCCGTATAATATTCCCGTCGCTTTTTCAAATGTTTGTTTTTTGTAATAATATAAAATACATGCAGAAGAATTAAATCAACCATCAGAAGAGAGAGTGCCTTATTTTTTAATTTAATTGTCGTCAGTGAAAGATCCTATTTATCAGAGACTATTTCTCAGAGCAATATAAGTGAGGAAAAGCCTAGAGTATTAACAAATTTCAAAATTGGCGCAACTGATGATAAGCTTAGCATCGGGCTTCAACACTGCTCATCGGGCTCCTCACAGCGCTCCTCCTCACATGTATTGTTCTGAGAAACAGTCTCTGCTATTTATAATTAAAAACATTTGAAATATGCATATGAGAAATTTCACACAGACTGACATGGAATTGACCTTTCATTGTGAACATCTCAATTTAAATTTTATTACAATAAATGAGTTTTTTCGTTGCTTCTTCCTAAATTAGAGAAATTTATTTTGCATTAATCGCAATTTAATACTATTCATCTATTGTTTACATGAGAATTACTCAACCTGTAAAAAATTTGAAGACGGTATTTAAGCGATCATCTGACATCTATTCGAGACGAGTACCGTATAACAAGTTTAACAAAGATGAGAACGAAAATCTGTTTTCTTATTATAAATTTAATTCTACTCTGCGAAAAAGTTAGATCGTAAGTTTTTTTCATATGAAAACACTAGGGGGTAGACACCAATTCAAAATGAAAAATCTATGTTAAAATACTCAATTTTATAATTTCATTGATTCCAACGATTCCATTTGAATTATAATAAAAAACACAAAACTCACAAATCCGAAGAATCCTAAGGATCCGAAGAATCTCATGAATCATTGGGACTTTGACAAAGTCAATAATATAAAATGTATTGATTGTTGAGTTAAATTTTATTCCATTGTTAAAAGTCGGTAAAAATGAAATCATTGCATAAACAAAAATAATTGAATTTTATTTTAATCTGTGAATCTGTGCAAATCATTGGAATTATAGCAATTTAAATCAAAAATTGAATCGAATGTGAATCTTTGTAAAATTTTGTAATCATACTAATCGTACAAATCCGACACAAAAGGTGAATGGATTCGCGG
>NW_022201200.1:0-1099 GCF_009176525.2 Contarinia nasturtii
ATTTTTAAGTCGCAATTGATACCACTTGAGAGCTTACTTTAAGACCTTTCGAACGAATATGCATTTTTCCTGGTTATGTCAAGTCTAGGTCCCACAGCGACCGTATGAAATAATGGCCATTTTTGCATGACCTTTTACATAGTTTGCCATTTATACTAGCATTTTTGTAGATTTCTTTTAATTTCATTTGTGACTAACCGCATGCACCTCTCCCGACCTCACCTTCTGGCGTGGTGGGAGGGGGCATAAGATTCGGTATTTTATCGATCTTATGCGAGGAGACTATCAAACATGTAGTTATGTGTTGTTAAAATTTCATATTTCATACATCTAGATATTTTTGTGAAAATTCCAATTTTGGTACATTTGGCCGATTTTTGGTGGAATATTCATCCAAAACGGTCGATATTTTGTTCGATTTTGTTTGGCTAATCACAGAGCATATCTACAGAGTCATTGGAGTACATTTTGGCCTATAAAATACTTCAAATGTTAAAAGTAAATTTTTTTGTCCTTTTTGGCCATTTTTGGCCATATTCGCGCTATCAAAGGCCATATTGTGAAGACAAGAATTTTTGGGGTTATAAGCTATGCGGCATTTTATAGCTTAGACTTGGGCCTAAAAATCGGTGAAAATTTCAAGTGACCATGAAAGGCTAGTTTTCGAGCTAATGACCATTATGTGTCCGGCCGAACGGTAACTTTTTGGTTTTTGGCCAATTTGGCCACTCCAAATTGAAATTTTTGGTCCGTAAATGGCTTTATTCGATAGCTCACTTCAAGACCTTTCCAATGATATGCATATGTCTGGGGGTTGTCAAGTCATGGCGCTTCGGTGACCATAGGGAAAAAAGTCGAAAAGTGACTTTTAGAGGCCGGCCATGGCCAACATGGCGGCCATATCGAAAAGTGCCGGAACAAAAAAGTCTTAGTTTTTTGTGTACTTTAATCACAGAAAGTTTCAAAAAGATCAGAATCGAGTACGCAAATCGCGGACACACATACCAAATGATTTTTATAGGAAAAAAATATGAAATTTTTAAAATAATAAATTTTTCGCGAAAATTATTCGAATTTGCTAGGGTTTTTCAAGAAAAAA
>NW_022201200.1:1199-3718 GCF_009176525.2 Contarinia nasturtii
TTTGTTTGATTTGCTAGAGAATTTTTGGTTTTTGAAAAATCACCCCCCCTGTAAAATGTAGCTCGCACATTACTGGTGTATATATAGCGAGTTCGACTTTTCAACACACTAATGTGGTTTCGTCACTCGCGCGAACTGCCGTCCGCTGTGATATGAAAATGAACCCTTGACCTTCGAACTGAGTCATTCAGGGCAGCCAAAACTATATACTAATGGAAACTACATTGCTATGCGCAATTTCTATACAATTGTAAAGTCAACAATCGAAACTCATGTCCAGTTAAAAACAAAAGTCATCAGGAAGCAACCGATTTGGTTTAACAAGCCACTAATCGAGTTGAAAAACAAAGTCAGCAAAGCTCATCAGATTACAAAAAAAGGTCAACACAATTGATTCAGTAGAAAATTTTAAACAATTAAGAAGAGAATATAAACGCAGTGCACGGTCAGCACTCAAGGATTACAGAATTGATCAAGGATTACAGAATTGAGATGGAGAATCTGATAAACGATGATCCAAAGAAGTTTTTCAGACATGTGAATAACATAAAAGGGAAAAGTGATGATCTGCCGCATGAGATGTCTTATCTGGATATGAGGGCAGATGACCAGTCTACAAACGCTGGTTTCTTTGCAAAGCACTTTGCCTCAGCCTACAGCTCTTTGATGGGAGATCTACGATATGACAACACGGAGATTGAAAATATTCGCGACATTTGTGCTGAAATATCACCGATTGAAATAACTGAGGAGCTTGTTGAACAACAAATTGACATGCTTCCGGATGATCTAGTCAGTGGTCCCGATGAAATACCAAATAAATTTATCAAGCATTGTTTGGTTTCATTGCGGGGGCCAATCACAACATTGTTAAGAGAATCTCTTGAAACATGCACTGTACCACAGATTTGGAGAACGTCTTTTGTCAGACCGGTTTACAAAAACGATGACAGAAACAACGTTCAAAATTACCGTGGTGTCGCTCTTCAGTGTATAGTGTCAAAAATTCTAGATTCGATCGTCACGAACCATCTCAATCAATATCTAAAGAACATAGTACACGAAAGTCAGCATGGGTTCATCAAAAGTAGGTCAACGATAACGAACTTGGCAGAATTTACATTGAATACGATAATCAACATGGGAAAAGGACATCAAACAGACACCATATATTTGGACATTGCCAAGGCTTTTGATTCTGTGAATATAAAATTACTAATTCAAAAGCTAAACATCATGGGATTAAATACGCAGCTGTTAAGATGGATCGAATCGTATTTGTCTGGACGGAGACAAATAGTCAAGATATCAGATACCAAATCAGACCCAATAAATTTCACAATGTATAAAATCAGAAGATGACTGTATTCATCTTCAAAGGGATTTGGATCGTGTAGCAGATTACTATGGACGTAATTTATTAAAGTTGAATGTTAACAAAACAAAACTGATATCATATCATCGAGGATTACTGAAATATGAATATAATTACAACGTAGATGGCGTGCAAATTGAAAGAATTGAAGTATTGAAGGACTTGGGAGTATTGCTTGATGTGAAGATGAATTTCAAATCACACATCGAGCATGTTGTTGCAAGGGCAAAATCAAGATTGGCTTGGTTAAAATTCAACAGCAGGGATTTTGTCGACCCATGGACGTTAAAATGCCTTTACTTTACATTTGTATTACCGATTATTGAGTATGGATCTGAAATATGGAATCCAGACTACGACAATATGTGCAAAAGAATAGAGTCAATACAAAAACAATTTTTATTGTATGCTCTAAGGAGAATGACCTGGAAAGATTTTAGACTGCCAAAATACGAACATAGACTACTATTTCTGCAAATGATTACTCTTGAGGAGAGACGCAAGATGGCGCAAGTGTCTTTTATTTTCAAAATTATTCACGGAGATTTAAAGTCAACTTATATTTCAAACAGTAAAAATATATTCAGCACATGATACCAGAGCAACACCACTATTTGATTTACCAACTGATTACACAAAATATGAGCCATTGAATTATATGCTTACGTCATTCAACGATTTTTATACCAAAAAAATACCAAACAGTGATGAAAATATAATTGATTTAGAAGTTATTTTTCAACGATCAAACTGAGAATAGAAAATTATTTAAAGCAAAACAGATAAATACAAAAATTTGTTATGGATTATAGAAATTTTAAGCAGTTGAAAAATATTATATGAAATTTATATTATTTACATGAGAGGAGCTATAATTTTTCATTTTTTCTCTCAAAAATGCTTGATAAAAATCAAATTGTATCACATTATATTTATTTAATGAAATTATTTTCAATAAACCACCAAGGCGAAGGAACGCTGTTCGGTGCAGTTGGATTATTGGATTATTGGATTTGAACGGGGAGTGTACTGTTCTAAATGAATACAAAGTAAAACTCGTTGCTAAGGTTTCACAACCTATTGCAAGACGCCCGTGTGTGTAGTATGATACACGAAATAGTCTTTATCCAAAAATATGTACGAG
>NW_022201200.1:3818-5996 GCF_009176525.2 Contarinia nasturtii
ACGCCCGTGTGTGTATTATGATACACGAAATAGTCTTTATCCAAAAATATGTACGAGACATGGATTTTGTTCACATGCCCGCTTGAAAAATTGTACCAGTCTGAATACGTTAGGTGCATGAATCATCTGGTAGGATCTCCATCCAGTGAACCTGCCCCTAATTTCACTCAGCCTTGAACATCTGTCTACAAGATGGGATGTTGTTTCCACTTCATCACCACAAAGTCTACAGTCAGGATCATCCCTAAGATTTAGCTTTCTTAGGTGATTATTGACTCTGGCATGTCCGGTTAGTAAGCCAATGACCATCCGTAGGTCTCCCTTGGAAAGCTCAGTCAGGTTGGCTGTAAGTTTGGGACATGGGAGCTGCACGAAATGTTTCGTTTGCTCACATGTAAAAGTACCCTGCCAATTGAGGCGGGCTCTATTTTTGAGCCATGTTGCAACAGTGCCCTTGACTCGTGAATAATCTATTGGTAGAAACGGTTCAGGTCCTTTCACTGCACTAAGGGATGCTGTTTTAGCAGCCCCATCTGCAAGGTCGTGCCCTCTTATAACAATATGCGACCTGATCCAAACAACTCTAAGAGTGTTTGTTTCGGCAATACACTGTAATGCTCTGTAGCAGTTCATAACCAAGCTTCTCTCCACCTTGAATCTTTGAAGATCCGATATAGCATCTAGGCTATCGGTGAAGATCGCAATGTTACCCTCCACAGTGCCCTCCATTATTTTGTTTGCACAATGGAAAATTCCAGCTATTTCGGCCTGTTTGACTGTTGATATCCGTCCCAGGGGAATTCAGCGAGTAATGTTCTCTGTTTGACAGTAGAACCCACAGCCACTGCCTGTTTCTCTGACTGATCCATCAGTGAAAAAGGAGTGATGAGCCCACTCTTTTTGCTGGAAAAATTCATTTAGATTATTTGTTATTATAATCTCAAAACTCCTACTAAAATTGTAGGAGGTAGTCTTAAGTTTGTCAGAAGGAGCCTCAAGTACCCTTTCAATATTAAAAAGGTTTCTTAAGGCATTCCCATGTAATACCCTGGAACAAAAGTTCCCATTTACTTGAGTTCTCATTCTGAAAGCCGTTTTCATTGCTTCGCCTTCTATGAAGTCTTCAAGCTTTGGCAGGCCCAGGAGAACATCAAGTGAATTTTGTGGTGTTGTTTTCATGGCCCTAGTAGCACTTAGACATGCTACTCTTTGCAAATGATTTAGTTTTTTCCTAGCACTGGCGCTTGTGGTGCCAGTCCACCAGATGAAAGAACCATATGCAAGCATAGGCTTGACAACAGCTGTGGAAAGCCATAAGAGACATTTAGGAGATAAACCCCATGATTTGCCAATGGCTGATCCACAGCACCAAAATACTCTCAAGCATTTCTTTATTCTATATTCAATGTGGTTTTGCCAACTGAGTTTCGAATCAAGTATGATGCCCAAGTATTTTACGTTATCACTTCTTTTGATTGTTGAACCAAAAAGAGTTGGGTTTCTGAAGCCCTGTAGGCTACGATTTTTAGTGAATATAATTAATTCTGATTTTGCGGGATTATCCCTGAGCCCTACCTCTCGACACCAATTTTCAATCAGCTTAAGAGCTGCTTGTGTTCTGTCTGATAGAGTACTCAAGAATTTGCCCCTACAAATAATGCTCAGATCATCCGCATAACCAACTGCTTCGTGTCCCTCTTCTTTAAGTCTTCTAAGAAGACTGTTCACTACTAGTAGCCATAGGAGTGGCGACAGTACTCCACCCTGAGGGGTCCTTCGCGTAGCATGCACTGTAACAACCCTATCATGAGCTCGCAAGATTATGCTTCTAGTTCCGAGCATGGCACCGATCCAATTTTGGATCACTTGGTTTGCACCCATATCTTTGACACTTCTATTTATGGCATCGAATGATACATTATCAAATGCACCTTCGATGTCCATAAAAGTTGTTATCATAAATTCCTTATTCAAGAGTGTTTTCTCAGCCATGGATACTATTTTATGGAGTGCTGTCTCGGTCGATTTGCCCTGCTGAATAGAGTGTTGGCTCTCGTGCAGGTGGCCGGACGCATCCAAAATCTCTCTCAGATGTCTTTCAATCAGTCTTTCCAATCCCTTTAATAGAAATGATGAGAGACTGATTGGTCTGAAAGATTTAGGTGATGTATAGTCATC
>NW_022201201.1:0-2182 GCF_009176525.2 Contarinia nasturtii
CACTTGAAATGAAGAAGAGATGATGTAGGGATGAGAATTTTGAACTTCCCGAACACATTGGACCAGGTCGGATCTAACTATTCAACAGGATGCACTTCCAGATTAAGAAATCTCATTGTCGCAGTGAGAGCTGAAAAATTCAATAATATCATGTGAGATGAATTGATCTGGAAGTGCATCCTGCATCCTCTTCACTTAATTTTAAGTGATATTTTGAAGAGAATAAGAAAAATCGATCGGTGATTCCTACAGTAATAGATGTTGTTGCCAGAATCGAATCCTGTGGACTAGGTGGACCCAAACCTGGTCCAATAAGTGTTCTAGAAGTCGAGCACACCGGGGATAACATGGCTGGAATTTTTTTTTTATTTTCCCATCGGAAAGACGAGAAGAATCGATCGGAAGTTTTTCCAATTTCCATTCAGTACTTCAATACTTGTTTACATGAGAAAGTATGTTTTTCAACGAAAAAAACGCTCCTATGGAATTTATTTTGATGATTCAAATTGATAATTTTCTTAAAATCCTTCGTATTTTTAACATTCAAACTTTTTTCAGTGTTTTCAAAAAAGAAAAATACAAAAATTAAAAAAAAGTGTGACTTTGTTTTGTTTTTGAATGTTTTTCCCTGTATTTTGTATGGACGGTCTAATAGACCGTAACTATACGATCAAGTTAGGATTATCGTCGTTATGCGATATTTTTTTTTACAGATCAGTGGCAGGATTTTAAATTTTATTTTCAATTTTTATTCATTATTCTCGCATAAAGGCAAAAATTTGATGGCAATCGGTCGACGCGTTCCGATATTATGATATTTTTTCTAAGTTTTCGGTCTAATAGACCGTTACTATACCTAGGAGGGTTAAAAATTGATTGTATGTCATACTTAGAGGTGCCCACTGAACCGACCTGAACAGTTTATGTTCGAAAAATATTATATTTTTATGTTCGTGTTCGTTCGGGTTCGGTTCAAGTTGATCGCAAAAAAAATATTGCAATCATATTCGTTCACGTTCGGTTTACGTTCGGTTTACGTTCGGTTCACGTTCATTTTAACTGTTCAAAACTGTAAACTTCAAAAGATGGTTGTTGGCCCTTGGGAAAATTTAAAAAAATTCAAAGCCTTAAAACCTCATTAGATTTTTTTTCTCAAAATATCAATAAAAGTGGCAACCAATTGTAAACTTTAAACACTTTCAACATATTTCAAAATATCTTAATATTTCCCGAATATCAGGTAGTAATTCATTTAAAAATTATTAAATTAGAAATATCGTTGAGAGATAAAAAAATTTTACAGGCGTGTCAAAAAGTTTTCCACCTGACACATAAGGAGCAGTAGTTTCAAATCGTTCTTGTGCCGTAATTGAAGCACGAACTGTCAACAGTATTCGCACAAAAAATTGGGTTTATATCCCCACTCGTTTTTTTACTTCAATATTGGACATTTAGTCACTGCGATATTTTTTGGAAAATTATAAAAATCAAAATTCATGTTGAGATTAGGTATCTCACAAAAGATGGTATAGCTTTCAATATCTTCTTGCGTGTAGTTTATGGTGACCCTCCTCCATCGTATACCATAGTCAAAGAATAAGAAAAATCTTCATAGTTGTGCAGAGACTAGATGAATGTTGACTCTCACACTTTTGTGACATTAGTGAAAACAGTTCAAGATGTGATGGCCAAAATCCAAGTGTAGTTCATGAAATATTCCAAATGCCCATGAGTACGTTAGCTACAACCCTCAGCATCACAGCAGACAGTGAAAAATGTTACTTGGAGAACGTTTGTTCGCGAACATTCAAAAAGTCTTTGAAAAAATTATGACAGATAAACACTTTTCTCTTCGTGATGGATTTCTCAAGCTTCTGGAATGTAATGAATAAATCAATTGTAGTTGACAATGAAGCCTGGTTCCAGTGCTATAAATCAAACACCAAAGAGAAGAGAACGCAATGGTATGAAGTGGTGAAAATGCATCAGTAGAAGGTCACCTCCCAATAGGTTTTTTCAAACATATGCCCTCCGTTTCTGAGATACAGATGGTGTATTGAGGGTTGGCTCGTCACTAAAATATACTATGGTCTTGGGTCTGTACCACGCTCAAGAGATGTATCGATTGAGTTATGTAGTAGAAGAAAGATAATTTTTTCTTCTGGGGAGAACATTTCACTTC
>NW_022201202.1:0-3019 GCF_009176525.2 Contarinia nasturtii
AATCCGTTCTGCGTTATAACATATCAGTGGCATGTTTTAATAATGAAGATAAGATGGTCGGCGTTGTCTTATTGTATATTGGCAAAAAGCCAGGTTCAAAGAGCAAAAGAGGAGAACCAGAAGTAATTATATATCTAATTTGTTGTTATCTATCAGCAAATATTTTAAGACGTTTTATAATAAACAAATGTGACTTTCTGTTCTTCTTCATTTCAAGGCAAAGTATTTAGGATTCAATGTTTTCGATCATTATGGAGTTGATGAGTATCTGTCCGCTAATGGTATGAATGTCCTACGGGAATATCGTGGTCAAGGTATTGCAAAGGAATTGTTTCAAATGAAACTGTTAATAAAATTGGAAATGGGCTTGACTACGAGACTCAGCATGTAGAGAGGTTGAGATAGATATTTTTCTAGGGGAGAGAAACCAATGCTAGTTTTTCTAGTTTATAGCTAATTTACTAGTTTTTAGCTAATTTACTAGTTTATTGCTTGAATAATCTAATAATGCTAATATTCCTTTATGAAATTACTAGTTTTCTAGTTTTTTGTTCTGTCAAATGACAATCAAATGATTGTACTGACACAATGAAGTATTTTGACGTTTTGTTGTTCAGACATATTTTTATGTGTTTTGAATAAATATACACTTATAATAGTGAAAATTAGTTTAATTATTCTTTTTCAACACAAAATCGTGCATAAAGTACTTGTTTCTTTCAATAGTCGACTTGTAAAATTGATTTAGTCACCAAATCATGGCAGAATATCAAAATGGCGGATCAAATAATTTTTGCTAATTTTTCTAGTTTTTGCTAGTTTTTTTCTAATTTTCCTAGTTTTTACTTGAAATATAAAAAACTAGCCAATGGTTTCCGTCCCCTAGATATTTTTGAAATATTCTTTTTTTAAATTGTTTTTATATGTTTTTAGCTATGCACATGATGATGTGATGTTGACTTTGAGATCAATTAAATATGAGCATAAATAGAATCGTAATCATCATTCTTCATATCTGGTGTTAATCAATAAAAATCGTCTGTATAAAAATGTCTACATCACTTTCCACTTGAAAGTTTTGATATACATGGTTTTTTGAAGAGCTGAGACGAAGTACAATTATTTGAATAGAAAAAAACTTTCGATTTCTGTTAAAAAACACTTGTTTTTTATTGCGACCTTTTAATAATGAAGCCTTCAAAAGAACCAAGCTCAAGGGCAATATATATCTATATTTGCTGAGTTTATAAATATTTCGTTTTTGTTGACAAACGTTTTAAAAATAGCAAAACAATTCTAATAAAAAATAGCATTTGAATTTAAGAGCAGCGAATTTTCTTCATATATAATCGGAGAGATGTCTATGATCGTCAGTAAGTCTCTTTAGAAACCGCCTTAAATTAACAGACAAATAAAAGATAAGCTAAACTATTGAAGCAAAAATGTTGGTTGAAAAAATTGTCATCTTGATATTCTTTGGAGTTTTTGTGTCGGGCATAGATGCCATACCATTTTTAAGCCAATGTATGGGCCAGAAGGTATTTAATCCGCATAAAATTTGGAGTAGATTCAATGCAACAGACGTTAATGGCAAGGAATCGGTTGAATACCAAATCCGAAATATACCCAAGACACGATTCGAGGAAGTATTATCATTAGTAAAACCGTTTCTCGAAGACGAACAACAAAGTAAAATAAAGGGTATTCTTTACACTGTGTTCTTTTTACGCAATGAACAATAATGGTGATCTGTGTAACGCGTTTGTATGGGAATCTGCATAATGTATGCATAAGCTAGGCGTAATCGCATATTTTTCACCATTTTTGTTCATTGGGTATGTACATATAAAAATAATTTTTAAATAATAAACTTATGTGACTTATGATGCAGGGATCACTGAAAAGAGGATTCAAATGCATAGAAAGCGGTGGATGATCATTTTACGCGATAATCTGTCAGTGGCCTGTTTTGATAATAGCGATAAAATGGTCGGCGTTGTATTATTGTATATTGGCAAAAAGCCAGGTTCGAAGAGCAAGAGAGGCTCACCATCGGTAATTAATATATGTTGTGTAATAATTTATTATAAGAGAATGTGACAAGTGTTTTAGTACAAATAGTGATGACATACATTTTTTTTTATTTCAAGCGAATATCTGAAATGGGATATTTCGATATTTTCGAATACTATGGTGTTGATGAATATCTGGCAAATGATGGTTTAGTAGTTTTGCCAGAATATCGTCGTCGTGGAATTGCAAAGCAGTTGATCATGACTTTTCCAAATATTTGTAAAGAAAATGAATTAGAAGTATTGGCAAGCGTGGTTTCATCAGATTCTATAAATAATATGGCCAATGAATTTGAACAAAGTGGATATGAAATTCAGGATCACGCAATAGAAAAGTATAAAAACTATCAATCTTTCACTACTTATCAATTACTAATCAATTAAATGTATTCATAGCTTTTCAAATGAACCCCCAATGACTTTTAGAGCAATCAGTTTCGGCAATAGAACGGCAGAGTCACCGACATTATAATTATTTATCACTTTTCTGTTTTGAATCGCATGACAAATTTTCAAAAAAACGTGAGAAAAGAATAATAAAATTACAATTTTTTGAAAAAAGAATGATATCGATTTTGTTGTGAGCACTTGTTTTTGTATGATATATATTGTTTACTTTGTATATTCGACGTACGACATTACAAAAAATGGATTGACATCATCGCTAAAAAACAATATTCATTATTAAATATTCATAAAGTCTGTATTTCAATTGATCTCCCTTTATATAAAGAATCTTTCCACTCGTTATCTTCATTAAGTAAAATTATTCTGTACAAAGATCACATTTTTGAATGATAAAAATGTTGAAAACAAAATTCTTTATATTGATATTCTTTGGAGCTGTTGTGGCGAGTATATCTGCAGGGCCACGTTTGAAAAATATACCGATTTTAGGCCAATGTTTTGGCCAAAAGGCATACAATCCGAGTAAAGTGTGGAGCAAA
>NW_022201203.1:0-4649 GCF_009176525.2 Contarinia nasturtii
CGGACTACTGTTCTGCTACGTTACGTATATTTTGCGAAATATTTTTCGTGTTGTTCGCATGACGTCAATTCAGAATCGAGTCGCCTATCAAAGCGAAACCAAATTCTGTTACTATATACGTAACGTAGCAGAACAGTAGTCCGTTATCAGAACAAAACAAAACATACATACTTTGTATACATCAAGTCAGTGTTCTTAATTCCTTTAATAACAAAATGGTGTTCCGCTTTTATATGCAACCATTCTGAGTTGCGACTCGGTATGCGAGCAAACAATATGTTGTTTTTATTCCGGAGCGTTCAATTAACAACCATACATTTTTTTAATAGGAAATCACAATTATCTGTATTATCACAACTCTGTTCTACTTTGCCTTATTATCTACCAAAAGAATACAAAGACGATTTTGCAAATGACACCATTTATGATATAATTGAAGATCTTGCTCCAAATGTCGATTATTTGATGCGTGAGTGTCGTTGGCAGCAACAAAAAATTAACTGTTTCGATTATTTTTCTCCAGTGATGACTGACGAAGGTCTGTGCTTTAATTTCAATGGATTAAGTTCACACGAAATTTACACAGATGCGTAAGTCTAATATTAGTATTAAATTGGTATTTCGATGCATCTAATTGCACTGTATTTGTGTAGAATGGCTTCGAGAATGATTAAAATAGGGAAAAGTCGAAATGTGTCAGGATGGAGTTTGGAAACTGGTTACACCCAAAAATCAGACCATGTAAAATATCCAAGTACGGGTGATGTGGGCCAAAAGAATGGTCTTGATTTGCTTCTTTCCGGTTTTGAAAGCGATTTCGATTTTATGTGTATTCAAGTGCAAGGAGCCAGTATTAGACTGTCGGTACCTGGCGAAGCATATACTGACCATCATAATGAAGCTAATATAGATATATCAGAAAATTATCGATTAACGATTGTGCCCAGATATTCTGATATTTCGGGAGGACTACGTCGATATAAACCAGAACAACGCGATTGTTTACTTAACTCCGATCGACGATTGCGTTTCTACAAAAGTTATACTAAAGAAAACTGTTATGATGAATGTTTGGCGAATTTTATGAAGAATTCATGTGGATGCGTTCCATTTTGGATGCCAAGTATGTAATTTATGGAATTCCATTGAGAGATAAATTCATTAATTTATTTGTTTAAAGGGGATAATCAAACGAAAATTTGTGGCTCTGCAAAATATGAATGCTGCAAAGATACTTACTTCGAAGCACATTCTAATAATGGATGGTACTTTCATGTAGTATGCAAATGCATAAATCCCTGTATACACATCGTATACGATTTAAAAGTTGAACAAAATCATTTATATACTGAAGAAACCAGACGCTCTCAAACAAACAGCACAAAGTAAGAACAATTATATTACATGTAACTAACTAGTTAAACTAAGCAGCTAATTGAGTATATAATTTGTATACTTTTAGCCAACACCTCACACAGTTGTCTATATTTTTCGAAGAATCATCAGTTAAGGTAGTGGAACGAATGGAAACATATACGATCACCGATTTTTTGGCGATTTGTGGTGGTTTGCTTGGATTATTCATGGGCATTTCACTGTTGAGCCTCGTCGAAATTATTTATTTTGCCACTCTTCGATTGTTTTGGATCATTCGTCGACCGAGAACTGAAAATATAGAGACGCCACCTGAAATACCACCTCCGGAAAGTCTGGATTATGAGAATAGAGTGGTTTGTTAAAATCAATTCTTTTGTATGGAAAGCCAAACGTAAAATACGTTCATTTATTTATTTTGTTTTTTATTCAGATAAAAGTACTACGTCGCTTTTGCTATGTGATGCGGACATTTTTCGTGGAATACTGTCGGAATAGCAACCTTAATGGCTTTCGATATCTCGAACCCAATAGGAATTTACATGCGAGTGAAAAGTAAATGCAAATAGATTAAAACGGCAATATTATTATCGATTCATTGAATGTATGTGTTGCTTCTAGGCTCTTGTGGTTAATTGCCATTGGCGTTGCGCTTGGATATTGCGGTTCAATTATTGAAAATCAATACACTAAATGGCAAATGAATCCACAAAAAATAGATATAAGGGAAACGATAGCCGCAACTTTGATGATCCCATTTCCAACAATTACCACGTGCTCCGAAATCAAAAATAGGAAATCGGAATTTGACATAGCTTCAACACTCAAATCTAATTTATCCGTGGACAGGTGAGAATCGAAAAGAGAATCCTTTGTTTTCTATCGTTTTGAATAATGTCCAACTTATGTATGTTTAGCTCGAGGCGATTAAAGGCTTTGACTCATATCTGTCCACTTCTGCCCAATCACATTACATTCACGGACAATTTTACAAGCGAATCAATTTATGAAACTTTACAAGATATAGCATCGAAATTTCCAATGAATTGTTATTGGAATTATCATGAGAAATGCCCGACATTTATGGTACCAATTTTGACTGAGGATGGCCTGTGTTTCACTTTTAATGCTTTAAATTCATATGAAATGTACACAGATGAGTATGTTTATTTTTTTTATTAACATTTTTTATATTTTCATACGTTTTTTTTAATATCCATGAAAATGTTTGAAGAATGGCCCCTGGAATGATGACTGTCAAAAATAATCCAAACGTATCCGGATGGAGTTTGGACAGTGGATATTCATATCCATGGGGAATTGATAATAATACATATCCAATTCAAGCTGCTAATTATAAACTACTCAATTTTGTGCAATTTTTTGTTGAGATGTATCCAAACGATTACGAGCATAAATGCAGCGGACTTGAACAAGGTCTTAAGATAGTATTATCAACACCTGGCGAAGCACTGAGAATGTCACAGAATTACTTTCGAATCACAGAGAGTGAAAATATTAAAATGTATCCTGAAATGATTGAGGTTACTAAGAAGTTACGCCACTATCAACCAAATCAAAGAAAGTGTTTTTATAGCGACGAGCGACGACTGCGTTTCTTTAAAATGTACACCGAAATCAACTGCGAAGAGGAATGTTTGGCGAATTTCACCAAGACAATGTGTGGATGCGTGAAATTCTCAATGCCAAGTATGTCTTCACATTGAATTTGAGTGAAAAACTCTCATCATTATCACATCAATTATTATTCGACAGGAGATGTGAATACAAAAATATGTGGTGGCGCAAAGATGAAATGCTTAAGTGATGCACGAAAGATATTCTGGGCAACGAATAGTGGAAAAACTGTTCGAGACCAATGTAATTGTTTGCCAGGATGTACAATTATAAAATACAATCCAGTAATTGATCGACCCAAACAAGATTTAAAAACTTCACCTTCATACGATTCCAAAAAGGAGTAAGATTCACATTTACAATTAAAATGAAATCCATATTGTTTATATCTTTAAATTTTAGTCCTCATATACCTTTATTTTTTAAAATACGAAGCGGAGAAGGGTATGTGAAGAAATCCACAAGAATTGAATTATACAGTGTTCCAGATTTTTTGGCAATTTGTGGCGGTTTATTGGGATTTTTTGTGGGCGCTTCAGTATTGAGCATAATCGAACTCATTTACTTCTCCACTCTTCATTTATTTTGGAAAATTCGATGTACGCCATCAGCGAATGCCGTCGCTACATCTAATGGTGACGTAGAGAATATCGCTTCAACGAGCAATCAAAATATGTACATTGAAGACATTGAGTTAAGTTAAAAGAGACATGTAGAATTCCCAATTACATAGAACCATACACCTTACGACCAACTTTCTTCGGCATTTCATATTCAGTTTATGTGAAATTGACGAGAACGAGCGCGCTATGACAGGACAATGTATTCATTTTGATTTATGTCAATTGAAATGTTGGCAGTTCACCCAAGGGTAAAACCTAAACTAGTCTCGAAGCCACTTTTAAAATTATCATTGATCATGAGATAGTCCACAATTTTACCACAAAATCATAAATAACAAATTAGAAATGAACGATATCGCTTGATATGTGAACATTTTCAAGATCAATTAATCTAATGCAATTTAAAAGTGCCACTCGTGTACACTGATTGCATGAAATCCAACCGCATAAATTTAATCCTATAATATTATCAAATTGAATAAACATGTTTGCACGTACACATTTATGTAATGACAAAAATAAGGACGTATTAATATATAAAATGGAGAAGTCTGTTAGGAAAAAGTGTAAAAGGCTTTTGAGTGTTCAAGTGTGAAAATGTGTAAAATATTCAATATGGAACGACTAAATCAATTTCGAAAGACAATTCAGAGTCAAATTCAAGTTCTAGTAAGTCATCTTAGCTCATTTAAATAGGCAAATTACACGTATGAAAATTTACAGATGAACGCGGTGATCCACTTTATTCAAATGATGTGGAAAAGTGTGATTGTTCGGATTATCATGGTGCTTCGAAATTTTCACCAGGACTTTTGCACAAAGAGTAACATTCACGGTCTTCGATATTTCGCCATTCAAACACTTCATTGGAGTGAAAGGTACCACGAATACATTTTGAATTTTCATCAAAATTAATTTCCAATTTTATCTCTATGACCATAGATTCTGGTGGATAATTAGTTTTATCATAGTATTTTCGTTATGTGGATTAATGATTCGTGGCATTTGGATCGA
>NW_022201204.1:0-3115 GCF_009176525.2 Contarinia nasturtii
ATGATGCAATTAATTTTTCTTTCCACTCAAAAAAACATATATAAGCCGGATTAATTTGATGAAAATTATCAGTAAGCTTTTCAATTACTACTAAAAGAGATTCGCGAACAAAACCCGCAATTTCATTCAAACATGTTGAACCGAAACGTTTTCGTATTACTCTTTGTCGGAGTCATCGTTTGTCAGGTAATTTTTAGCTTGAAAATAATAAAGCGATTGAAATTATTTCGTTTTTTTTTATTTGCGTATTTTCAGCTCCTCATTTCGGTCGATGCTGAAGGCGATAAGAAGAACCATCCAAAAAATCTGAAAAAAAATGATTCGTTTCTCAAGAGAAGTGCAAGCAAGGTAAAGGAAGCGGTTAATAATCTTATCAGCCCACCAATCAACGAGGAAGAGATCAACGCCCGCCATGAATACAAACCAATGAGCAATGAAGATATCGAGTATTGGACTAATACTTATAACAAATATATTCGAGAATGATGAGAAAATCAATGAAGAAATAGACGATTAACATCAAAATCGAAATCACTTTGTATTACAAATAAAATAAAAAAAATTAAAAAAAAATGGTGTAATAATTGTAAAAAAATCTTCTACTAAAAGAATAATATTCCTCTCATCTAATGCACTCGCATAAAAAGATTGGCTGGTAAATTTAATGCCTTTTTTCAGTTTTACGATGACAAAAAAATAGTTTTGAGGAAGTTGATCGACTTGAAATGGCATATTAGTTCGCTATACTTCCACTGATATTCTCAGCTGCTGGTCAGAAAAAGTTTTTTGAAAGGTGAATTTGTGATCCTTTTCTTGAAAATCACTAGTCAGGGCTTTTTAGGTGCGAGAAAACGGAATCGAACCAAAAACTTATGCTTCGCACAGACCACTGTAGCACATTGAGACAAGAGGTGGTTAGAATGAATGGTAAAAAGTCTAGTAAAAACTTCAAAGGAGATCATACCTAGGGGCTCGAAACTTGAAAAAAAAAAACTTAAAATAAACACAGTTTTGTATGAATTTGGTATATAGCGACAAATATTACAAATATTAGTTATTATCGTAGTTTTTTGTAATTATATAGCTCTTTTACAGCAGCGATTTGAAACACACACAACACAAAATAAAATTAATAATCATGTTATCATTAAATACACAAAAACAATTTTCAGGCCAAAAATTTATATTTCTTTGACAAACGAAAAAAAAAATCGTGAAGAGCTTCAAAAGTGTGTAATTAATATTCTTATAGTAAGCCTGTGTGATTTTACAAATCACTTTCCACTAAATGCCATGTACCATTTGCAGCCATTTTGCGTATTTACGATAATCAGGAATATTCAAGAATATTCACAGAAAGTGAAGTCCACTACTCAAAATGCACCAACATTCGTGAATATGCCAGATTTTTTACGAACAAAAAATACTTTCGAGTCCCTAGGATCATACACTTGAATGGTTATTTGCAAGACAAATAAAGGACCCGAACAGTAAAATTGCCTGAACACAATTTATTAAGGATGACATTTAAGCACCGACCGATAAAAACAAGTGAAAGAATGCATTTTGGAGACCCTTAAGGAAAAGAACTTAAAGAAAATGAAGTACAGAGTCGAGAGTTCTCATTCATCGTGGAATAACTGCTGACAATGTTTTCTCATTATCACGAATTCAATTATTGTTTTTTGTGAACGTGATTTTAAATTACTTTTTTATTTATTTGAAAGACGTCTACATACCTAAATTGTTGATATAATTTATATCAATACCAATTTGTTTTGTTTTTATCATTTGTCTGTTTCATGGTCTGAATATGTCAATATGCCAATTAATTTACAAATTAAGTTATTTGTTTAAATTTTCCATGATAAAATATATTAAATATATTCTTTTTAAAAGTTCGACTCAGTCTTATATTTACAACAATTAGTTCATTTAAAATCAAATCTACAAATTTTAATATAATTTGCCCCAAGTTCAATAGCCTTTTAGTTGATTCCATTGAAAACTGCGCAAAAAGATCGATCACTGAATTATTGATGACGAAAAATATAAAAGAATTACGTATGAATTCGTTTGAATTTGCGATTTACACATTTCAATAGATTATTCATTTGTAACGCACAATAATAAAGAGTTATCCAAAATAAATTATACACGACTTACGTCAATGGCTCATAACACATAAATAAATTATAACTGTGATAAATTTTTTATTTTTAATACTCGTAAATGTAAAAAATTAGACTATCCTCCGATAAATTGTATATAAAGTCAGTCTAGCCGATGAAAATTATCAGTAAATTTTCAGTTATTCAACTACTATTACCCATTTAAAACAAGAAAATCGACCCAGTTTATTAAACATGTTGAATCGTTATATTTTCGTTCTTCTTTTCGTCGGAGTCATCGTTTGCCAGGTTAAATTTTTTATTTAAAATACAAAAAAAAAATCTGCAGCTCCTCTTTATTTCCTTCGTATTAGTGGAAAAAATTGATCACATGTGATTTCACTATGGAGAGATTTCATTATAATTTCAATTTTATTTTTAAAAAATTCAAACAAATTTTTTGTATTCATAGCTTCTAGTTTCCAACGTAGAAGCAGGCGATGATGGAAAGCCCGCACCAAAACTGCAGAAAAGCGATTCACTGGTGAAGAGAATTGTAAAAGGAGCGAAACATTTGGCCCGTATGCCTTCACAAAAAGAAGTAGAGGAATATCATGCAATTAAACCAATTGATCAAACTGTCGATTACATGAGTGACAAATTAGGCGTAAATTTAAAGATATTTGATGATTATCATTACTAGAAAATATCAACGAATCTGTCTAAAATGACACAAATAAAATAAACTTTGTTACGTAAATTAAATTTAAAGTTCTTTGTTTGATTACTGAACTGGTTATTTTTCGCACTTGAGCGAACATTATTTCAACCAATTAAAAAAGAAGTTATACACAAATTTCAATAATTTTTGTATATTTTATGGTTAGTTTTTATTTTATTTCAATTCAAAATGAATTGTGATTTGATAGAGTACAATAAAAATTGAAGAAAATTACTATAAAATTCATATCGAGCTTAGTAAGTTCAGGCTTTTATGAAAGCTT
>NW_022201205.1:0-3113 GCF_009176525.2 Contarinia nasturtii
ATGATGCAATTAATTTTTCTTTCCACTCAAAAAAACATATATAAGCCGGATTAATTTGATGAAAATTATCAGTAAGCTTTTCAATTACTACTAAAAGAGATTCGCGAACAAAACCCGCAATTTCATTCAAACATGTTGAACCGAAACGTTTTCGTATTACTCTTTGTCGGAGTCATCGTTTGTCAGGTAATTTTTAGCTTGAAAATAATAAAGCGATTGAAATTATTTCGTTTTTTTTTATTTGCGTATTTTCAGCTCCTCATTTCGGTCGATGCTGAAGGCGATAAGAAGAACCATCCAAAAAATCTGAAAAAAAATGATTCGTTTCTCAAGAGAAGTGCAAGCAAGGTAAAGGAAGCGGTTAATAATCTTATCAGCCCACCAATCAACGAGGAAGAGATCAACGCCCGCCATGAATACAAACCAATGAGCAATGAAGATATCGAGTATTGGACTAATACTTATAACAAATATATTCGAGAATGATGAGAAAATCAATGAAGAAATAGACGATTAACATCAAAATCGAAATCACTTTGTATTACAAATAAAATAAAAAAAATTAAAAAAAAATGGTGTAATAATTGTAAAAAAATCTTCTACTAAAAGAATAATATTCCTCTCATCTAATGCACTCGCATAAAAAGATTGGCTGGTAAATTTAATGCCTTTTTTCAGTTTTACGATGACAAAAAAATAGTTTTGAGGAAGTTGATCGACTTGAAATGGCATATTAGTTCGCTATACTTCCACTGATATTCTCAGCTGCTGGTCAGAAAAAGTTTTTTGAAAGGTGAATTTGTGATCCTTTTCTTGAAAATCACTAGTCAGGGCTTTTTAGGTGCGAGAAAACGGAATCGAACCAAAAACTTATGCTTCGCACAGACCACTGTAGCACATTGAGACAAGAGGTGGTTAGAATGAATGGTAAAAAGTCTAGTAAAAACTTCAAAGGAGATCATACCTAGGGGCTCGAAACTTGAAAAAAAAAAACTTAAAATAAACACAGTTTTGTATGAATTTGGTATATAGCGACAAATATTACAAATATTAGTTATTATCGTAGTTTTTTGTAATTATATAGCTCTTTTACAGCAGCGATTTGAAACACACACAACACAAAATAAAATTAATAATCATGTTATCATTAAATACACAAAAACAATTTTCAGGCCAAAAATTTATATTTCTTTGACAAACGAAAAAAAAAATCGTGAAGAGCTTCAAAAGTGTGTAATTAATATTCTTATAGTAAGCCTGTGTGATTTTACAAATCACTTTCCACTAAATGCCATGTACCATTTGCAGCCATTTTGCGTATTTACGATAATCAGGAATATTCAAGAATATTCACAGAAAGTGAAGTCCACTACTCAAAATGCACCAACATTCGTGAATATGCCAGATTTTTTACGAACAAAAAATACTTTCGAGTCCCTAGGATCATACACTTGAATGGTTATTTGCAAGACAAATAAAGGACCCGAACAGTAAAATTGCCTGAACACAATTTATTAAGGATGACATTTAAGCACCGACCGATAAAAACAAGTGAAAGAATGCATTTTGGAGACCCTTAAGGAAAAGAACTTAAAGAAAATGAAGTACAGAGTCGAGAGTTCTCATTCATCGTGGAATAACTGCTGACAATGTTTTCTCATTATCACGAATTCAATTATTGTTTTTTGTGAACGTGATTTTAAATTACTTTTTTATTTATTTGAAAGACGTCTACATACCTAAATTGTTGATATAATTTATATCAATACCAATTTGTTTTGTTTTTATCATTTGTCTGTTTCATGGTCTGAATATGTCAATATGCCAATTAATTTACAAATTAAGTTATTTGTTTAAATTTTCCATGATAAAATATATTAAATATATTCTTTTTAAAAGTTCGACTCAGTCTTATATTTACAACAATTAGTTCATTTAAAATCAAATCTACAAATTTTAATATAATTTGCCCCAAGTTCAATAGCCTTTTAGTTGATTCCATTGAAAACTGCGCAAAAATATCGATCACTGAATTATTGATGATAAAAAATATAAAAGAATTACGTATGAATTCGTTTGAATTTGCGATTTACACATTTCAATACATTATTCATTTGTAACGCACAATAATAAAGAGTTATCCAAAATAAATTATACACGACTTACGTCAATGGCTCATAACACATAAATAAATTATAACTGCGATGAATTTTTTTTTTAATACTCGTAAATGTAAAAAATTAGACTATCTTCCGATAAATTGTATATAAAGTCAGTCTAGCCGATGAAAATTATCAGTAAATTTTAAGTTATTCAACTACTATTACCCATTTAAAAGAAGAAAATCGACCCAGTTTATTAAACATGTTGAATCGTTATATTTTCGTTCTTCTTTTCGTCGGAGTCATCGTTTGCCAGGTTAAATTTTTTATTTAAAATACAAAAAAAAAATCTGCAGCTCCTCTTTATTTCCTTCGTATTAGTGGAAAAAATTGATCACATGTGATTTCACTATGGAGAGATTTCATTATAATTTTAATTTTATTTAAAAGAAATTCAAACAATTTTTTTGTATTCATAGCTTCTAGTTTCCAACGTAGAAGCAGGCGATGATGGAAAGCCCGCACCAAAACTGCAGAAAAGCGATTCACTGGTGAAGAGAATTGTAAAAGGAGCGAAACATTTGGCCCGTATGCCTTCACAAAAAGAAGTAGAGGAATATCATGCAATTAAACCAATTGATCAAACTGTCGATTACATGAGTGACAAATTAGGCGTAAATTTAAAGATATTTGATGATTATCATTACTAGAAAATATCAACGAATCTGTCTAAAATGACACAAATAAAATAAACTTTGTTACGTAAATTAAATTTAAAGTTCTTTGTTTAATTACTGAACTGGTTATTTTTCGCACTTGAGCGAACATTATTTCAACCAATTAAAAAAGAAGTTATACACAAATTTCAATAATTTTTGTATATTTTATGGTTAGTTTTTATTTTATTTCAATTCAAAATGAATTGTGATTTGATAGAGAACAATAAAAATTGAAGAAAATTACTATAAAATTCATATCGAGCTTAGTAAGTTCAGGCTTTTATGAAAGCTT
>NW_022201206.1:0-2439 GCF_009176525.2 Contarinia nasturtii
AGCTTCCAAGAATTTTCGTACGTCAATATTTTTCATACATTCTAGAAATTAACAGTGAACACAATCGATATCTGCTACTCTGAAGTCGAAAGGGCCGGTAGCTGCATCCACAACATATTAAAATATCTTGCTGAGAATGCGTCGTCCGTCGTATACGAATGTACGTAGCAGTTTTTACATCACAGCGAACAACAATACATGCATTGTTCTCTTCACGATTATGTGACTCAAAACGATTGTGTTTATATGTCGCAAAATCTAAAAGTGATATAATAGTTTTTTCTAAAGGGTGATTCACAATTCCATGCTAGTCTCTTTACCACAGATTCATCAGCTCGAGAGCAGTAAAAAAGTGTATGAGCAATTTTCTCAAATCGACTGTTTTAGTAGGGTTACAGCCATAGACCCCTTATGGTCAAGATTTTCTATTTTCTGGTTGATTTCATTATTATCTTGTTGGAAAGGTCTCTCGACTCTCTTGAGAATACCATGAAAAAAATTCAAAAAAAGTTTCAGTGGAGACGGTCAACGTGGGTTGACCAAAAGTGAAAAAAATCATCGAAAATCGAGGAAAATCGTAATTTATCTCGAAAAAACATGTAATAAACCTATCTTTTTTATGCCAGAAATCGAAAGAGCATTCAATTTTGGTCCGGTATGCACATTTTCAGAATCCAAATTTTTGTGGGTGGGTAAATATTTACAACAGTCCGAAGTGGAGCGACCAATTTTTTTTCATTTTTTTGAATCAACTTTTCTGGGTCAGTTTTTTACGCAGATTATGTGGTTTTACCACCGATCTTAAATAATTCGGACCCAAGGAACTCAATGGTGCCACCGGTTTTGACCGATCGATTCGAAGTTCACAAGATAATCGGCTTCGAACCTACCTCTTCGAATGATATTTTGTAGTTTCAATTTTTTTCATTCGATCGGTATGAAAATTGGTATTGGGAGGCTGTTGGGTACGAAAAAACCTAATCTGATATTTATTTTGACATCGGACTTTTTTGTTTTATTTCTTTGAGTGTGTCTCATCCCAAAGATAAAACTTCAAAAAAGAAATTTTCCCGTCCTAGCGCAGTGTAGTATTTTAGTACTGGTGGCGCCATCACATTTACAGTACTTTTGGCAACACTGTTATTAGTGTTTTGACATTTCATGAAATGTGACATTAATGTTTGTTGATATGAACCGTGTTTGAGTTTTTGAAATTCTAATTTATTATTGTGAGTTTTTATATGTATTTTATTATCATGATAAAATAACAGTGAAAAAAATGTGTGAAAACATATGTAAGTGTTGAAAATTTCAAAAAGACAAGTGTAAATTTCTTGAATTGAATTGGTAAAATTTCTTATTATTTACAAGGTGCGTTGTTCTTTAAGGAGTCAGTCAAAAATATATTTCTTTTTTATTACTTCATTAAGCGTCATTAAGTTCAATATTTTTATAAAATATTATTGAGTTTTCCTCAGAATTATTGAAAGTTAGTTATCCGTTCTGTCGATTACGGTCGAGTAAATACACTTGTGCCACCGCTAGCACATTTTTGTTCCAGCCGTAACACATTTACACACTCACATTGCACCGCTCAGAGATACTCATAAGTTATGAGTCATAACAAACACATGTAGTAAAAAGAAATATATTTTTGACTGACTCCTTAAGGAACAACGCACCTTGTAAATAATAAGAAATTTTACCAATTCAATTCAAGAAATTTAAACTAATTTTTTTGAAATTTTCAATACTTACATATGTTTTCACACATTTTTTTCACTGTTATTTTATCATAATAATAAAATATATATCAAACTCACAATAATAAATTAGAATTTCATCACTTTATCTCAAACACGGTTCAAATGAACGAACATTAATGTCACATTTCATGAAATGTCAAAACACTACGAACAGTGTTGCCAAAAGTTCTGTAAATGTGATGGGCACGTCGTTCCATTACGCGCCCTCAACTGCACCGCTACGAATTTTCCACTGCAATATATTCATAACTTTAAAAGTGAAGACATGACTGTTTTTTTACGTACAGGAGGTTCGTTCTCGTCATTCATCATTTAGTATGGAAAAAAATTGCGCACACGTAACCATTTATTGTAAGTATACGAATGAAATATCATGCATTCACAAAAGTAATTTACAGATAATGACGGCCTAAATATTGTTGTTTTGAAAATGAATACGATATACACTTTATAATAATATTATAATCGAATAATAGATTAGATCGCAATTCTCGATCTTGTTAATGCGCATAAATTGAACGGCTTACGTCAAAGATGGTTGAACCAAATATAATACCGAATAAACAGCTGAATAAACACTTTTTTTTTCAAACAAATTGACAGTTTAAGCCCAAATATTTCTTCTTATGATGCAATTAATTTTTCTTTCCACTCAAAAAAACATATATAAGCC
>NW_022201207.1:0-2443 GCF_009176525.2 Contarinia nasturtii
TTTTATTTTATTATTGATACTCTTTCTTTTGTGATATTCCGAATTTTAAATATTTTAATTCCGTCTATCTATCTCCCCTTTGTTTTGCAAAATGTAGATATTCTTAATATGAAATATGTTTGCAAATGCATGAAAAAATCAAGTAAGCATGCTCAGTGTATCAGATTTTTTTTTCAAAATTACTGCTGGATGTGGTCCAAAATAAGACATCTGGCATCAAAAATCCGAAAAATTGGTGAAGAATCCAAAAATAGGGTCAATTTTGGGATTTGGAAGGTTTTTGACCCATTTTGGTCATTGCCATAATGGATTACTTCTGGGGACATTTTTACCCCCAAGGATAGGTCATTGATCCTTCCTTTAGTGATATTTTTTTGTCTCTTCAAGGGCTACAACTTTCCCGAAGAAAGTATTCGAATCGAATATTTTGCGTCGTTTAAAAGATATAAATGACCGAACATAACACAAAAAGGGAATTTTTGGCACTTCAAGAATGAATTTGGGGAAAAAAATTTGATGCGAAACGTGTTATTTTGAAAACAAATTCTGATACGCTGAGAATGTTTACTGGTGAGCATGTAAATTTTTTGAAAGTAGATTCATTCACATTCGTTCGTACTACGATCGCCTCAATGAATTATAGTAAAAATGTGTGTAACTCATTGCAAGTGTGCACTTTGTCGTCTTACTTTCGGTATAGTGCTTAGTGGTTGATGCTGCAATATAAATGAAATATTAAACGGTCGTTGTGCAGGTCGATTTCAGCAAAGACAGTACAAGCACATAACAACTATACGTGAAGTTAAGCTGCACTGATAAAGGTGCGGTGATAAATGGGTGTAAATGGGTGACTAGTAGCCTACTAATGATGAAACAACGTTTCTACTGATGCTGTTGTGTGTTTCCAGTACTAACATCACTAATATACTAACTAGCATATGATGAAAATGTGGATTATGAAGGATTATCAATGCCCCTTCTCTATATAATTGAACGGTATACCGTTCTAGGCGAAAGTCACACCATTCTTCCGTATGCTTCTGTACTTTGCTTGTAAAGGTTTGATTCCTTTGTCGGCCCACCCACCATTTTTTTCCGCTTCCTTTTTTTATTTAAAAAAAATACTCTTATTGTCAATTGAAATTCGGCGAAAAATATTAAATTCTTTTTTCAGCCTATTCAATACAATTCAAACGAATAAGTAATCTGTAAAAAAAGAAAAAAAAGTCATATTCAGAACAAAGATTCAACAAACGTGATTAGTTTTAATATGACAGCGTGACTGTTCAACTCAATGAATAGTGAATACTAGACGCAATCCAATACACATTGTCATTGTAAACACACGCGAATATAAACATATCATAACATATGTGTTTCGTGATACATGGCTACAGCCATGTTCGAAATACATATATGCACGTACACCAATATATCAAATGTAATGTTTATCTTCTTAAATCGAATTTTTTACTTCAACTCTGTAATTTTTACAAAAAAATATATTCACTCGAAAAAAATCAACAACAAAATGTTTGAGAAAAAGAATTTAGGATTAAATTGAAAATTTTAAATTTAATTCAGGAAAAAAATGCCAACGTGGTTTAGACTAATTTTAATATGGATACACATGCGCGCACATATAGTATTTATAGACAAAGGAATTTATTTTATGTACCAATTTATAAATCACTAATATATAAATCAATAGTTTTACAAATCACAAAAAATATCAAAATTCAATTCAAAATTAAAAAGAATGTAATGAAATTGAATATTTTTTTTTTACTCACTCAAAAATTGCTGATGAAACTGGTGGTAACTGATGGAGAATAGAAAGCACTCTGAATCACAATCAATAGTCGCGTCTGCTTGCCGCGAGAATTGAATTGTGACTGAGTACATAAGAGTGACTTACATTCACACACGGCAACGCTGCGCGTAAAGTCATGCATGTGCGCGTGTGAGCAGAAAAATAAAATATGCATGTCAAAGAAGAATTTTTTTTATGTATTATGTATTGTGTAAAAATAGATTTTCATTTCGATACTGTACGGTTTGGCATTTCTCTAGAGTTCTCTAGAATTACTATTCTATTTTTATTTGGCATTTTTTTCTATATGCCAATCACAATATTGATATTTAATTGAAATATTCAATAGAGTGTTGTAGCAATAAATATTCAAATTAATTTCAACAGATTTATTTGTATTTATTGCATTGTGGATGTAGCCGATGCATTTGTTAAGAAAGTATATTTTATGATCACCGTGTCTGCACTATAACGTTTCATTATTGCTCAATATCTCATAAGAGGTGCAACAGCACATTGGATAAACGGTCGCCGTCAAAGCTGAAGGTATCGGGTTCGTATCCCAGATATTTTTTATTTTTTTTTTTATTTTATTATTGATACTCTTTCTTTTGTGATATTCCGAATTTT
>NW_022201208.1:0-1311 GCF_009176525.2 Contarinia nasturtii
CATTTGTTTTTCAGGACTGTAAAAAAGTAAATTAGCTGCCATGAATTTGAAAATACTAGTTATAAACATATTGTTATTTATGTTGAACCAAGTGTTTGCCTATCAAACGCGTAAGTGTGATACAATATCTCATTCATATGTGCATATTTATATTGATTTTTTATTGGCTTTTGGAAAATTTTGGTGCATTCTGAATTATTTACCATTTGCAGGTCATTTAAACGACTTATGTCCGCCCGCTGATAGTCTTTTGAAAAGTTTCAACACAATCATGCGAAATATGAAAGAGGTGCATTTAGGTGAAATGGGCGATTCGGCCGCATTGGTACATTTGTCATGGAATTCATCGACATTCAAACGGATCGACGATTGTAAATTTCGTGTGGTTGCTATGATTGATGGTGAAAAGCAACGGAATCGTGGCGTTTTTGTATCGATACGTCGATTAAACTTACGAAAAAATTCCAATTCCGAAGATTGTATCGATTATATTCGATTCAAATTTGGCGATACAAAATCACCCAAGTACTGTGGCCAATTGAATGCATCGGTCGAAGATATGCGCAAAATTTATTTTGGAGAAGGTGGCGGTATCATCGAGGTGACTTTGAAATTGGATAGATTTGTACCGCTCAAAAATATCGATAATACGCTTGATGTTGAACTAGTTTTTACAGCGAATGAAGGTAAACGATGCTTAAATCCACTTGCGAATTGTTTCATTTGGTTTCATAGAACATTCTGTAGTCAATTATTCTGTCAAAACATTGGGTGGAGCACACAATTTCATTGGAAAAATATAGAAACCCAGAAGTTGCGGAACTTTTTAACTGATTGAGAGCTATTATTGGCACCGTAGAAGAGCGGGCATTAGTTCCCGCACTTATTTCATATAATCTTTCCATTGCCGCACAAGAAAGATCAGGACTTACAAGAAAAGTGGTCGCACCTTTGCGGTGCCTGTAACAGCTCTAGACCTATATTAAAAACATCCATAGCACTGTGTGGTTCACTTAAAAAAACGTCTACTTAAACAAATGAAACAAAAATAAAGTAGTTGCTTATGTGTGAAATATTAAGTGCGATACTGATGAAAGACATGGACTGTTGTGCTCTATGCAAAATTGAAATGTATTTGTTTTTAATTTAATTGTTTTTTGTCTCTTTTTTTCCCATCAGATTGCGGTCATGATAATTTGTTACGATGCTACGATGACACATGTATATCAAAGAGTCTGGAACACGATGGAATAAATAATTGTCCACCGCCATATTGTATGGATGAAGGTGGACGATGTCCAAATCCACCGG
>NW_022201209.1:0-3813 GCF_009176525.2 Contarinia nasturtii
ACCGCCATATTGTATGGATGAAGGTGGACGATGTCCAAATCCACCGGCTGTGGTCGCAGCAAAAGCAGCAACCGGCTGATGAATTGCAATTATTTTAACGGCGTATGCGGCAACGATTTTCTTTACATTTGTGTAGTGAACATTTTGAACAACAATGATAACAGATATCTGATATATAGAATATTCTATAGATTTTATGAATACAATTTTTACACAGTTTTTAATCAAAAAATAAATTTCAATTATACATTTATAGAGCAATGCAAAGATCGTCTTTTGTATAGGTTATGAATGTATATAAATCGTTTGTTTACATAGTTTCTTTCGAACGAAGCCAAAGAAAATTATCACCAAATTATCGTATGTTATCTTTCAATGAATTTTGATTAGAAGTCTCTTATGAAGTTGGCCGTAATGGTTTTGTGCATTTGAGGCGATCGTTGCATTCCGCATTCTAATTTAATTTGTGATAGTTTTAATCTCCAAAAAGTTTTTCAAATAAAATCGAAAGACTAATAAAAATTTAACCTGTATTTAATACGGTATTAATAATACCTGTACAAAATTTTCATTTTATTTCATTCCTACATCGTGTCTACTCAAACTATCTATCTTAATTTAACGGTTTTGATGTGTTTGAATAAGAGAATAATTAATTTGTTACCATAGATTTCCCAACGTAATGGTTTTGTGAACATTTTGGGGGAAGGGGGATTTTAATTTAATTTGTGAGAGTCGTCTCACAGGTTTAATCTCGATTTGGTGTCAAATTGGGACTTTGTTTTTTTTTTTAATTCAAAAAGTGTTTTTATTCAAAAGGGCAAAGAACCTTTCTTGAATAGCTAAAACTACACGGATTTCTGAAAAAAGTGACACTTTTTGCTGGGTTGGCACATAACTAGATGTTCTGATTAATTTTTTTCAAGTGATGTATTTGTGACAGACTGTTTACGTTCGATAATGCGATTAAAACAAAATTGACACATCGCACAAATTATTTACTTTGATGTCATTGAATCTGGTTGTGTTTGTTTGACATAAAAAAAAAACCATTAATGAATAAATCAGAGTGAAATGATAATTTCATCGGAAGTGAGAAGCAAATGGTTGTTCATTTCAACAAAAGTAAAATGAATAAATTTCCATAAAGACATTGGCCGTCGCATGATCGTCGACACAAAAAAAGGGACTGCATCATCGTTTTCTTTCTTATTGAATTAGCAATATGACAAGGCTTTCCTTGTGCACAGATCGATTGAAAATGCATGAACATTAAAAGACATACGAACCCATTTGTATAAATTGTAAAGTTCGAACACACAATTTTCAATGTTCTGTCCGACATTACTTTCAATAAACTAAAGATCAACAGATTTTTAAATGAAAACAACATCGATTATTTATTTTTTTTATATCTCAATACTTTTCATTATTTTATCATCATGGAATTATCTATATAAATGTTTGTTTCATTATAATATTCATAATTAAATTTTTTTAGTGAAAAACAAAATGAATGCATTTGAAAAATCGGTAAATATTTGTTGTTGTTGATTTTAAATCGGACCCATTCTTATTATACTTATACAAATTGAATAATAAGGTAAGGTGATTTGGATGTCGTTTTCTGTTTTTTTTTTTATATCTCATTTACTCCGATTTGTCGTTTCGAAATAATAATTTTTTTTTCTCTCTCTTTGTCTGTATATTTCTGCACCTATTTCTGTCATCTCATTTTTTTTTCTTTTCTTTAAATATAAATCATTATTTGCGTTCGTGGAACATATTACGTGTTTCATTAAAGACAAAGATTTATTTCATGTTTCTTCATAAAATTCAGTGTGTTTATTTTGCGTGTATCTTATTAGCTGGTTCGTGTTGTTTTTCATCTTTTGAGGAATGTGAGATGGTTGTTACACACGCGCACATATAGACACAAGTACACATCACTTTTTGGCCAATTCATTTGATAGCCAATCGAGTCCTTCGTACAAACCGTTACCCTGTGTTGCACATGTGGCTTGTATGTGCCAATTTCGATTGCGCAATTGATTTAAATTCAATTTATCAATGAGTTCGGCGGCGCTCATGGCATTTGGTAAATCTTGTTTGTTAGCAAATACCAAAACAACGGCATCACGTAGTTCATCTTCTTTTAGCATGCCTTTAAGCTCTTTTTCCGCTTCGGCAATACGTTCGCGATCGTTTGAATCTACAACAAAGATGAGACCTTGTGTATTTTGAAAATAATGTCGCCATAATGGTCGAATTTTATCTTGGCCGCCAACATCCCAAACGGTAAAGCAAATATTTTTATAATCAACCGTTTCAACGTTGAAACCGATCGTTGGAATGGTCGTCACAATTTCGCCTAACTTCAATTTATAAAGAATTGTCGTTTTACCGGCCGCATCCAAACCAACCATCAGAATGCGCATTTGTTTTTTGCCAAACAAACGCGTCAATGCACTTGATATTGTTAAACCCATTTCGTGTCCCTTTTTTCTCTCTCTTGCTTCTTCTTTCCCTTTTGTTTCGGCTCTTGGTACCCAATTTTTCTACGCTCCAAACACAATTTTGGTTTCTTAAATGAATTTGGAAATGAAAATAAATAATATAATGAACGAATTAAAAACAATAGATTCAGGTAACACACACCGTCTTTATATATTATATTTGCTCTTTTTTATATGATTAGTTCTTTTTTTCTGTTTCGTTGGCTGTCGTATGATATACACATTCAACACTAAGTGACAAGTCGACAAAATATGTATTCAATAAGCAGATAAATATGGCAGACTCTACATCAAATAGAGAGAGAGAGAGAGAGAGAGAGAGACTGCGAATGAGTGACAGTTGTTGGGATGCAATTTCATCGAACATTGAACGCACTCAGTCACAACTGAGTAATAAAATCACACACACTGGCACGCACGCACGTACACACACATACTGTCGACAAACAAAAGAAAGATAGCGCCCGAAGTCAAATGATCAACATTTTTACTTGGAATTGCACCAGAAATTAATATTGCCCGATAAAATTTGAGTATCCGTAATTTTTCATCGTTCCAAGAATAATCACGTACATTTTTTACTTTCGTGCATGCTTAATCGAGTAAGAGACTGTGGTAAACATTTATTTTGGTTATATTTATTTTAACGAATGAAACGTTCGCGTTTGATGCGTATGTTTTTGTTTCGAACGAATTTTTCGATTTGCGCCTGTAATTGTATTTGTATTATAACATGGTGCTATTTTTTATTTACAGACAGTTTTCGTTGGGAGAATGATTTGTCTGACGTCAGGAAGACTGAACCACAGTGAGCGAAAGAACAAAAATAAAAGCAATATTAAAAGACGCAGTGATCAGTAACAGTAATAGCAACAACAAAAGCATCTAAAAAATATACTCAAAACTACACTTTTTTGCTCTTTCTCCCTCTCTCTCTCTGGCTCGCGTGAACATAAACGTCAAAACATATATACAATAAATTAAGTTTTTTTTTTTTTGCATGAAGTCATGGAACAAATTTGTTCATCAAATTTCGACATTTAAATGAACAATCGTTTTTAGAGAGAAAAAAAATATATAGAAATTAAATACACAAACAATTTTATTAATGAATACAGTGACAAAGTGGGTGATTTTTATGTAGACACAGTGAATTGATTGAAATATCATCTCTTGCTCATCAAAATTCCCAATGTGTACGGTTTAGTGCCATCGAATAAAATATATACGACTTTCGATTTGAATGAACCGAGTCAGACACAAAAACATCATCTTGAACGGCGTAAAAATCGGTAAA
>NW_022201210.1:0-1606 GCF_009176525.2 Contarinia nasturtii
TCACCATGTTCAGCCATAATATGATGGAACAAGATGCCTTGCTGTAATGGCGCTAATCCATAAATATCTTGAATATTGGCCACACCGCCCGGCACCTCTGCGACCACTGTGTCAATCTCCGTCTGAGATAGAGTGATAAGCGGCAACATGTCAGGAGTAATTGTTGTACTATCTGCGGTAATCAGATTAGGGGGGATGGTTATTGCATTGTGATGGACTAGAGTTTTAGCCAGTGCGGCCAAAGAGGGTGCATCGAATACTTCGCGGACATTGGTGTCCAGTCCAACTTGTCGCAATTGCGACAACATTCTCACGATCAGTAGAGAATGTCCACCCAACGCAAAGAAATTGTCATGCCGACTGATGCGTTCAATGCCCAACATTTCACTCCAGAGTGTGGCTAGTTTCATTTCCATTTCATCTTGTGGAGCCTCATACGACTGACTGGGAAATGCCTCATCGTCTGGAGGTGGCAGTGCACGTCGATCCAACTTACCATTTGGTGTGAGCGGCAAAGACGAAAGACAAACATAAGCCGCCGGTACCATATAGTCAGGCAGTAAAGACGCTAGATAAGTGCGTAGATTCTGAGCCCGCAATTTGTTCGGATCAGCCACCACATATGCAATCAAACGTTTATCAGACCCTTCACAAAATGACTGTACAAATGCCTCGTGCACCAGAGGGTGTTCAACGAGACGCGCCTCAATTTCACCAGATTCAATACGAAAACCACGGATTTTTATCTGTTGGTCGATTCGACCCATATAAACTAGATTTCCATCTGGCAGATAATGCGCTCGATCACCGGTACGGTACATACGTGCTTCTGAATTCTCACTGAATGGATCAGGAAGAAACCGTTCTGCGGTAAGTTCAGGTCGATTGAGATAGCCGCGAGCTACACCTGCGCCGCCAATATACAGTTCTCCTTCGGCACCCAGTGGCACTGGTTCGCCATGAGCATCAAGTAAATAAACACGAATGTCAGAGAACGGGCGTCCAATCGAATGTACATATTCCGAAACTTTAATTCGTTTATAGGTAGCGCGCAACGTTTCTGTAGTGCCATACGTATTGAATAATACTGTTTGATCGTGTGTATTCGCGTGTTGTTCATACCAGTCTTTTATAATCAGTGGATCTAGTTCTTCGCCAACGAAGATCACACAACGAAGTCGATCGGATCGCGAACTGAGATGTTTTGCTTTCATTAACACTTTAAATGAGGATGGGGTCTGATTAAGCACAGTAATACCGCGGTTACATATCCATTCATAAAACTCATGAGCAGAACGGCTGATATTGAAAGGTAATATTGATAACTGACATCCATTAAATAACGCACCACATATCTCCCATACAGAAGAATTAAAAGAGGGCGAGTGGAACAAACTGCACTTGTCCTGTTTATTAATGTGGAGTTTGTTATAAGCAACATCCATAAAACGTGTCATCTGATGATGTTCAACCATAACCCCTTTCGGTGTTCCAGTCGTGCCGGATGTGTAAATTATGTAGGCGAGATTCGACGAAGTTAGTCCCAGTTTGAACGGATCCGGATTATCGATTGGTAGATTATTGCAAAGAGGCTGGTCCAAATCCA
>NW_022201211.1:0-1734 GCF_009176525.2 Contarinia nasturtii
CGGATTATCGATTGGTAGATTATTGCAAAGAGGCTGGTCCAAATCCATCAAAGTAACTTGATGGTCTCCAAGTGCTGCACGACCAGCAGAATCTGCCAACAGAAGAAGTGGTTTGGCGTCCAGTAAAATATCGATCAGACGTTGACTGGAGTAGGCCGGGTCAAGTGGAACATAAGCACCGCCAGCTTTCAGAATACCCAGTATAGCTACGAGCAATTTCGTGCTACGCTCAACGCATATTGCGATCCGATCCTCTAGTTTTACACCTTCAGCGATCAGATAATGCGCCAATCGATTAGACTGTATGTTGAGTTCTGCATAAGTCAGAGTTTTTCCATCACACTCTACGGCAATTGCTTGTCCATCACTCTCCACCTGCACTTCAAATAACTGGTGAATACAACGAACAGGTGTGTAATTGACTGTCGTTTGGTTCCAGCTGTGTAACAACATTTCACGCTCTTCTTGTGGTATCACGGTCAATGTGCTTACAGGTTTCTGTGGGGTTAGTGTTAGTGAATCGGCCAATGAAATAAGAGTTTGTTGCATATAGGCACAAATTCGTGTCGCTGATATTGGCATCATCACTCTGGCTGTTAGATGCAACGAATTGTCATCGTCGTCCACCACCATAGTGAGTGGGTAATTTGTTCGCACCTCACCAGCGAGAACTGTCATACCAGAAATAAATGTATTGAATGTACCTTTGTTGGTCTGTCGTTTATGTCGACAGTTCAATAACGCGCTGAAAAGTGGCACAGCGACTGGAACACAACTACACCGTTGTGCCAATGCAAGCGATGCATCTTCATGTGCTAGTAAAGCACTCAAACGAGCATGAGTCTTTTGTACAGCAGTGGTGACCGTTGTCTCATCGATATCCAGCCTAAAAGGTAGCGTATTTATCAATAAACCCATAGCGCTGTCGTTTCTTTCTCCAGACTGTAAACGACCGAGTAGCGCAGTGCCAAAAACTACCGTTTCGCTTCCGCTGGTACAGGAAACTACTTGTGCCCAGGCCAAATGACATAAACTAGCCAGACTGACCTGCAAATGTCGTGCATGCGCTCGTAATTGAGCATTGAGTTCTTGTGGCAACTTTAGATGCGCTATATCAACATCGACACACTCACCATGGACGTCACTTAGGCCAAAGGGAAATGTTGGTGTTTCAATATCGCCAAGCATTTCTTCGAAGAACTTAGTATGTACAGATTGACTAACACTCATACGAGATTGTGCCACAACGTGGCGGAAAGGTGTGGGTGTTGGTAATTGTTCACCTTGTCCATCGGTTATAACCTTGACTTCTGCATACATTCTCTGTGTGGTGACATTGTCATAAATTATATGGTGCATCAGTTGCAGCGCCACCCATTCACCTTTTGAAGTTGGCGCGGCTATTAAATGTAACAGCGGCGCCTGTTTTAAGTCTATTCGGTAATGACGTGGGTTGAAGCGGTTCCATAATTGTTCTAGTACTGGCCCATCGGTAGCATCCAAGGTGACTTCGGTAAGTAACGATGGAACTCGACGTAAGATAACTTGTGCCGGTTCACTCAACCCTTCCCATATGAAAACGGTGCGTAGAATATCATGTCGTTCAACTACTTGTTTCAGGGCAGACGCATAATTTTGCAATGTCATTCGGTCTTGAAACTTCAAACGACTTACAATCAAATATGGGTCACCATGTTCAGCCATAATATGATGGAACAAGATGCCTTGCTGTAA
>NW_022201212.1:0-5984 GCF_009176525.2 Contarinia nasturtii
AGTGTTGTGGGTTCTTTGGTGTTCGTTCCAAATACGTCAACAATTTCTCTGAAACATTTCTTCTGCACTTCTGGATTCTTTGCGATATTGTACAAACAGAATGTTATTCCTGATGTGGTTGTGTCATGACCCTGAATAATTGAAGTTAATTAGTAATCTTTCAGCAAATAAAAGTCCTATGTAATAATCTAATGAAATTTACCTCAAACATGAACGTATCAACTTCTTCACGGATCTTTTGATTCGAATGGAATGTAAATAATGTCAAGAATTAACTAAAAAATATTTATAAAAGTAAAATTTTGCTAAAAAAAAACCAACAAACCTCAAGATCGGTAAGCGGTTTGCCTTCAATGGTTGCATTCAATAGTAGATCCAAAAAAGCGCGTTTCTTTCGAATGCCGATGGCTTCATTCTCCTCTTCCTCCTGGCTGCTGCTACTACTGTTTGCATTGTTGTTGATTTTTTTCGTTAACAATTCCTGTCGTCGTTTTCGTATTACATCATCAGTAAATCCATGCAGGATACGCAATGCGGCTGCCTGTTGTTTGGCCAAGCTTGAATGTTGATAGAATAACGGATATCGAAGTATAAAATCAAGCATGCGAGTGTGCAGCACATGAGCAATTCTAATTGAAACACAACCGAAATGAAGTCATTAAAATTTCATTAAACTTCGTACAATTATTGAGAAAGACCGAGAGGATATAAAATGTTCGACCGTCTCCATTTGAACTCACTCTTTGACTGCCTTAACATATTCCGAATTCGGTTGTGAAAGAGCGTCGATGCTAACACCCATTGCCGTTTCTGTAATTATAATTAAATCATATTTTAGGTATATATGACAAGAACGCTACATACGTTGTGAGGGGATAATAAATTTCATATATTCTTGAATGGAAACAAAACCGTATAGAGTTTTAGCTTCGAAACACAAATTGCCAATCAGACATAAGCAAACAAAGTCGCCGTATGTAAATAATAGTACACACGTTACAAACAGCGATTGCTGTTGAAAATGAAATGATTTTATTGTGTAAATCGAAATGACAACATTGTATTTCATGTAGTTTAATAGTTGTAATCGTCAAATGAGAGAGTAGTAATTGTTTTTGTTGGCACCACAAATGACAAATGAACATGATGAATATCAATTAAAACTTCAACGATGAATATACATAGAATTTACTTTTCATTAAGCATTTTTATCACGTAAACACAATTTCTTTTAGTCAACGAGACAAAAACAACAACAAAAAATATTGCATTTGTCGAATGTGGAATAAATTCAATTAAATATGAAATCACCGCGAGGAATTCCATTGCATATTCGATCGCTCACTCTCCTATCGGCAGCAATATCATGTATGAAAATTCACAAAATTGCATTGCCAATACTTGTATAGAACACTGTGTGCATAACATTCGAAGTCAAAGATCAATTCAATTCAACTAAAATGACGTTGAAATCTCCAACCGAGAGAGATAGCATGCTACGTGCTACAGAAAAAAAGTCACTTGTGTTGTAGTGCTCTAGTTTAAAATGTGTGACACGAAAACAGGTTAAAAATGCGATCGAAAAAGGCCGATTGAAATCAATATGAAATAATAATAATAATAATTACTGATTTTGACGCAACGCCTATGAAGATTTTTTTTTGTCATTTACTCACCACACATCACATCTAATGCATACAATACAGCGATAGGATAAAATTCCACATCGTCGGCAACATCGTATGTTTTCAATTTATCCACAACTGTGTTTCCCAAACGATCGAAAACTTCAACGAATTTATCCAAAATGTTGAAATGGAAAGCCGGCGTTATCACTTTTCTGCGATCGTGCCATTTTTTGCCTGCAACGCGCAAACATTAGGTTATTATGGTATTGATAATGATCAATCATTATGTCATTACCTCCGCTAAGTAGTAATCCTTCGTTCAGCCACGGTTTTACAAACTTATACTCAGTCGACTTGTCAATATAGCGAGGACTACTTAATAGAATCTAAAATTAGAATAAGCGAAATGAGATCGTTCAATTACGTATTTAAAAAAAAAGAACTATTATTGCCAATTAGGCAATTGTTTGATATGCACGCAATCGGCGTTCATGTTCCAATATTGATTTTCGAATAATTACAATTTTTCATTGGGATTATTGAAGAAACAACAAAGAATCAGATATTATTCGATAGAATTTTGTATATAATACAATGCATCGCCGGAGAATCTCAAACAAAAATCTAAGTAAAATTTGTTCGGATATCATTATTGATTTTACTAGAATTTTCACCATTGACGTTGATACACGTTAAATTTACATCTGTTTATGCATAAGTGTTAGTTTTTTCAAAGTCAAGTTTAGTATCAATGTATTGTAATAAGCGAACGATAATGACCATGAGTTATAATTTTTTAATAAATGCAACAAATTTAAAACGAGCAAACCGGTTTCTTCTATTCATATCGGTTATGGAGCCGATACAAGTACGTTCGCACAAAAGCCACAATTCAACAATGCAATTCAAGTTACAACTGATACGCTTTAATATGAATTGTAAACAAAATATTTCAGTAACAATATATTGTATATCTATGCGTTTGCGATTAAATATTTTTAGAATAAATTATTTCCGAGACTTGTTGCAATTCTTCCGGCCGAAATCGAAACAAGAACCGCCGACCACAAAAAGTAAAAGTTGAAGATCAAACCGGTTGTGTCTTTTACGCTCGTCTAGTCGTATCAAGGTCACATGTTGATTCCATCAATCAGTAAACACGAGCCAAGTAAATATGCGACTTTTTTTGTCGTCATCATCGCATGCGTAATAAATTATTTACTATTTTACACTTGTCGTTGAACCGTCGAATTTTGTAGACATATGTTTTGGATTTTTACCCATTTATTTTCAATGTTTTTCTCTCTAGATAGAACTTGTTAAATATAAATGACAACAATTAATTCACTCGGCACTATATTGCATCCGCCTGACAAACCTTTACATTTTCCGCTTGAATGAACAATGAACATGCATTTTTTTTTAAATAAACACAATAAAACCGACTATTACATTGACTGTGAGAAAAAGCTAGTGTCACTTGGTTACTGATTCTAACTGTTATCGGTTGTATTTATCTAACTGTTTGTTTACACAACAAAATCATACGGGTTCATGAATGTGCGAATTTTTTATGTATAAAATCATGTTTTTCAGGTAGATACCTAAGTAGATATCGTTTTTTTTTAATTGTGACAAATTGTGGTTTGCGACAGATGTCCCACAGTTTGATATTTAATAATAAGTAATTTAAAAAAAGAAACACGTAAACAGGTTATAATCATATTTTTGTGTAAAAATCGACGAGTCACCGTTTTTTTATACGTAATAACTTACAACGATAGTTGAGATCACATTGAAAGCGATCAAAACAATGATGTGAAGCACTGACCTTGAACAATTCCGTATTGGAATTTCGTATAAATACAATTCAGCATTTGATATATATTTGTTGTGTCTAAAATGGAATGTTTTACCACAAACAAAAAATACCAAAAAAAGTTGGACATGAGAACTGCAGCTTATTTTTTTTCTGCATGTGCTAATACCAAATGTATACTTTTTCGAATATTTTTTGTTACTCAACACTATTGGCACTTCATCGATTTCTCAGAACAAACGTTACAAAAAATGTCACATATAAATATTATTCTTTGGTGATATCATATTTATTGCTTACCTCAACATCTTTTGGGTCAGAGATAATGATATTCAATTCTGGGCCGAGCCATACTCGAAAAAAAACACCGTATTGTTTTATCAAATTTATGATAACGGTGAAGTTCTCTGTTTTAAATACAACAAAAAATCTAATTAGCATGAGTGGTCATTAGCTTTTGTTCTGTTGTTTATTGTGATTAATTCATAGATGATGTTTATGATTAAATTCACTCCAGTATTTGTTTGCAAGTGAGAAATTAAACAATACCACCTACCTGCTGATGAATTATTTAAAAATAGTAGTCCGTTCCCAATTATTGGCCAGCCAGATGGACCATCAATTTTCAATGATACATAAAATGCATGAAATATTTCATAGTGGAATCGTAAAATATATGCAATGATTGTTGCCAGTAATACACCCAAAAACAGAAACATCGTTCACCTTGCATTCAAGATAACAGTTTCTCAATCGATTAGAATTTTGCGTGATAATCGCGACACTTATAAGGTGTGAACCAAGCGCGACGAATGTCAACAATAAACTGAACGCGACTCGCACAATATAAAATGCTTTCGGTTTCAATTCACTTGTTTGACACACAACAAAAAGAAGCATTCTCGATTGCTCGAGTGTGATCGTTATCGTTTGCAAGATTAAGTGGAGAACAAGCTCTCAAAAACACGCTTCGGAACACTCATGTCTCGTTCATCGTTCTATATATACCAAAGCATCGGTCAGACAAGATTCTCTCATTTTTTATTTATCGTGAAATCGTATCGCCCTTTGCACGCTCGCCGCACATACGCATGTTCAATTTGTCTGTGTATTTTTTTTTGTTTCTATGGATTTCAAGTTTTATTAGTATTCAATTAATTTACGAAAATAGTAAAAAAAAAGAATTAAATCAAACACGTATGAGAATTAACCTATTTAAAATAAACAAATTCAATATTGAAATTAATATGCGCAATTTTGCTTCGAGTAAGTGGTTTCGTTCATTACAAACCGCATTTAAAACTACGAATCGAAAATTGAACGCAATGTGACGTCAGTTTTACAACAAGCTACACACATGCGAAGTATTACAAGACTGCATTTAACTTGCGTAGAGAGCAATGAACTCTCCGCGATTCTCTTTAATCGAAAGTGAGATAAAATGCCGAATATTTTGGGTGCGATTTTTTTCTGCGCCTTTTTGTATGATACTGCTGTTAATTAAATTAAGATATATCCATACGCCTAAATTTATATGGCAAATTCACTAATTCGAGATAAATTAAAATCACGCTTATTTTGGTTTTCACCAGACATTTGGTTTTCACCAGACAGTCAATTTTTGTTTTCTTGGTGGTGTCACTTCGCTCAATCAATGTCATTAAATTAATACGCAGAAATGTCGTGAAATGTTTCAGATGATCATCGCTTAAGAATAGTTTATTGTCAATAAACTAAAAAAACATGACAGCCTAAATTTTTGAAAATTATTACTGCTTTCGGAAAAATAAAAACGAAAATAATTACCAAAACTTCAAATAAATTTTCACACATTTTTTTTATTTTCCAAAATACGATTTTTTTTTCTCAATGAATAGAAAATGCAACAGAAGAAATGAATCTTTTCAAAGTAATTTACACAGTGAAAACGTCAAAAGAACACTTACAAATAATAAGAAAATATTTAATAGACCCTTGGTTTGAAATAGAAGCTTATTCGGCTATCCGACCGCAGTACAAGCTCTGAACACAAAACCGGATACGTTTCGCTTTCATTAGTTAACACAATTTCAAAATTGCGCAGAATTTTCGATACAATGCTTTTGATCTCATACATAGCAAACTTTTGTCCAATACAATTGCGCGGTCCGGCTGAAAATGGAATGTAAGTGAATGCATTTTGTTTTTCCATCGATCGTTCGACCAAAAATCTTTCGGGTCTGAATGTTTCTGGATCTTCAAAGTATTTTTCATTGTGACCCATGGAATAAATCGGAACTATTATGTTTGAACCGGCTGGAATTACTCGATTCTCAGCTGAAATACGGTAAGAAATTAACATGTAAATGGATTTTATCAAGAAGGAAAATAACGAACGTACTTAGTTCAATGTCATCTAAAAGTTTTCGACCGATAAACGGAACTGATGGGAATAAACGTAATGTTTCTTTTACTGTCATTTCCAAATACGATAGTTGATTTAATTTCGCTAGTGTTGTGGGTTCTTTGGTGTTCGTTCCAAATACGTCAACAATTTC
>NW_022201213.1:0-6583 GCF_009176525.2 Contarinia nasturtii
AAGTGTTGCTTCTCAAATTGCAGAATTTATTTGGAAGAAGCTGGAGCAACTGGCAAGTGATCGGCGACGGGTTGGTAACCATTTTCATCAGCAACGAATTTCAAGGTGAATGTTTGACCATCTGGAGAAATCCATGAGTATAAACCTTGTGTGACGATAGCTTGTTCTGTTCCAATGGTCTTCAATTGACCTTGTTCTTCGGCTTTGATTCCGTTTGATGTTTCGTATGCATATTGAAATGAGTCTATTCCAACAGTGGCATCATTTCGGAGAGTTTCGGCGCTAGCATCACCTCCTGGAAGAATAGCGGCTGAGCCAACGGCGATAAGGGCGAACATAACAATGGCCTAAATTGAAAACAAAAACCACATAACGATCAATAAAACAATACAAACAAATAGATTGCGTCGTTTCGCGTTGGAGTCGAAAATCGTGCCACACAATGACTAGCTTCGTTCTGAGCTCAAACAACAACAAATTGACACTTTCGATTTTTTAATCAAAATATTCCGACTGGAATTTTTTGAATTCACTTAAAAAAAATTGATACTCACGAATTTCATGTTGAATGATTTGATTTTGATCACTAGAGCACAAAATGTTTTCTATGCCAATCCAATTTTGCACATCTTATTTATACCGAAAAATGTGCAACCTCTGGCATTAACTCTTTGTATTTTTGCACAGGTTATGCAAAACAACACAATGGAATTTTAAAAAATGGACAAAAAATGACTATAATGCTTAAAAAATGTGATGCGTCCGAAATCATTTAATGCGGCTATTAAAATGCAAATAGACACTTTTTTGCACTCTGCAACCAGACTCTCGTTCCAACAAAAGGACAAATACATTTAGTTTTTTCGTATTGGATAATCTATAGTTTCCTAAATGTTAATGGATACATGTCAAACAATTATATTTCAATCTATTTGGTATTCTATAAAAAAACTTCTGATAATAATCAATAGGTGTTTCTCTATTTTTTGAACATTGGAATCACCTTCTTCTTGGTATGACAGTTAAATTCTATCACGTTTAAAAAATAGAAATAACCTTTATGAAACAAATAATAAAATTAAATGCAAATTATTTTTTTTTTCTTCCAGATGAATTTTAATTAAGCACTTCCATTTTATACTTTCAGTGAATAAATGTAGAAGACATTTACAAAAAAACAACAACAAGGGATTAATTTAAAACAAGTACTAAAGTGATGCAACTTTCATTACAATACAATTGAATTTAAAAAAATTGATGAAGCGAAGATGAAAACAGCGTGTGCTTGATTCAAGATTTTGATACTTAAAATATCCATTCTTGGATCATCACACGTCAAAAATAGGTCATTCCGCTTATCTCGATTTAAATATGGTAACTAATATAAGATTATATTGCCACGGCCAGTCGATAGAAAATATCTTTTAATGCGGTAGTTTCGGTGTATACACTATACATATTTATATTCATTTTAAAAAAATGTGTCATAATTTAATACCCATCCACTACATGTCCTCTGTTCAAAAGTCCATAATTTCATATTTTTTTTGCGGTTGGCAAATTTGTAACTAAGTGTGCGTGCACATTCAAAATACAAGCATTGTGTGCGTGCACTGACAAAGTGAAAATCACAGCCCTGATTATTTTTAAGAGACCACAGTCTACAAATAACTAATCATATATAATAATATAGAATACTTCTCAATTATAGTCAATCACTATGCCAACGCATGGTCTTTTGGCGTTCAAATCTCTATTTACGTTTCTCGTGAACTTTACCAATTATCCCATCTCTGAACTTGGAACACACAATCGTTGGATTTTTACCATAGATATTTAGTAGTTTCATCTACATGTAGTAGATGAAGGTAATCTTCGAATCCTACATTAAATGAGAAAAAAAAAACAAGAAAAACCGCTGAACTATAAATATGAGTTCATAGTATTTGTATTTAAAAAAAATTCAAGATGATACATCCACGTCTTCTGCTCTGTGAGTGGAGCTGCCACGTACAATTTTATTTACCATCGAATATATTCTTGAGAAGACCACACATTTGTGGGAATATACATATATTTCGTTTTTTTTTTATTTATATATTATTCTGTCTTCAAACAAGAAACGAAAATGAAGAATTAATCATATAAACAACTTTTATTTCATAAAAAGGCCTTCAAGGTGCATCATGAGCGTGGTGCAAATGGATTTGGTTTCCCAGGAAACTAGGGTCCAATGGGTCCGAAGGTAGGTTAATAAATAGAGAGGACAGTAAACAATTAAATAAATTAATTCAATAATTAAACAGGGATCATAAGGATTCGACTTTGCTAACAATTATTGATTCAAATGAAAATACAAATATTTTTTTCTATTTTCAATTTTATTTTAAATATACTATTCTCTTGAATTCTCTTAAATAGGTGCTCAAGGGCCTATTGGAGAGAAAGGATCCACTGGAGAAACGGTATCCCAAGGAACAATTTGTAATGCAAATTCACCGATTACCAGGCACAAATTCATGGTCAAATTTGGACCCGGATTTGTGTGTAGTTTCAGTTATTTTTACGGTTGCCATAGCATAACATTCAGGTGTGAATACATGGAAAAGAGGAACGACAATCATTAGTATCAATTGAATTGTATATGAAATATAATTTTTTTAAATTAAAAACTTTACTCACCCTCCGTACTACCGTTGTACTGTTCTTATGAACGCACAACAAGGCCACAATCGTTATAATATTTGTTTTATCTAATAATTTATGGATTCAATGCTGCTGCTTGTCCGTTGACATTATTTGGTGGTCTTCTAAACGAATCAGGCACTAGTACGCCAAACATCGACAAAGTCCTGTGTAATTTAAAGCAAAAACATTAAAAAATGAATAGACTCTATTTTCAATTGATTCATACCTTTGAGCATAATGCATTTTGCAGCAACAATATCGCGGTGCCAAACAACTGTCTATGGATCAGCATCATCATCCTGAACATTAAATGGCCAATTTTTGTAGGTAACATTACCCTTTGATATTAAACGCCCATTCCGAAGTATTCTCGCCACATCCTGATAATTTCCATTGCGAACTCGACGCTTAATTTCCTTCCATCCCTTTTGCAAAGCACGTTTGCTAATCGTTGCCACACTTATATCTGGTAGACTAGCGACTGGGTCCGGTAGTCCAGCAATCGGTTTCGCTTTGCAACCGTAACACACTTTGAATCGATGCGGTTTTGTGTTCGCTGGAAATCGTTCTTGCCAATTCGCGCATATTTGTGATGTTCCCCATTCATCTTCCATTTTCACCACTGAATGGCCAAGTTTCTTGACGCTCACCAAAAATTTTCGCGATCCTGGGCATCTTTTCCGTCTCTTCAAACCAGTGCTACCGCATCGCACCGAGCACACTTAGTGAGTTGCATAAAACTCATTGTATTGCGAGTGTGACATGTCTCTGAGTCGCCATTGAGCGAGTAAATAATACTCAGTAGAGAAATGAGTGAGCAGCGACTCACTCGTAAAATGCTCACTTGAAATGATTGCATTATGAACTATTTTCTAATTATTTTGTCAATTATAATCACCAAATATAATCATTGACGGCATGTTGTTGGTCACTGTCACGGCGATGTTATCATTTACTTGGTTCGACTTCATGTAATGATCAAAATCCAGTCGTGAATATTTACGCGTTACATATGCTGACATTCCTTTTCGTAGCATTTTGATGCGATACTCAATGTACCATTTCCATGTTGAATTACGCGGTGATGGTGGACCGAATGGGAATGTCTTCAGATGATTCTTTTCTTCAAAATCAAACCATCCAGCTAATTTTTTCGTCTCTTTTTCTCTTCTTATATGCCGAGTTTCCCAGTAGAATCGCGTGTTTGGTATTGTGATGTTTTCCTTCAAAATTCAAAATCACAAAAACAATAAGTTTGGATTCAAACAAATTTCAAGTTAAATTTCGACTTTCAATATCTCACCTCAACGGCTGATTCATCAGGTGTTTTCCGGATGTTGCGACGCGTTATAGCCAACCACGTTTTTTCATTCGGATCGATGCCAATAACGTATTTCTTGCCTACAAGATTGTCCGCCGAAGAAGAACTGTCGACGATCCCATCGCAAAAGGAACTGACGATTATCGTGTGCTTTTGTGATTATGAGGCAACTTCCGTCATTTGAAGACTGCGCTCAAACAAAATTTGCGTCACAACTGCTGCATGCTCGGGTCGAAGTATTGTTTGCCACATTTTATTGCAACGAAATTTTTTTCTTCTTCTCTTTCGTCATCGTATACCGGCGAATCGTTGTTATTTCTTTTTCTTTTCATTCTCGAAGAGTAGGGGGTAGACACGCAACCCAAAAGAACAAATCTATACGAAAAAAAATAAATCTCCTTTAATTATTGCGAGTAAATTATAAATATTTTAAATCAATTTGAATTTTTTCGAATCATTTCAAATCACCGCTTGACAGTTAGTGTGACACTTTACAGTGAAGTTGACCATCGATGTTTGCATGCATGTTATATCAAAACAAATATCAAGTTAATATTTTCGGAATGTGTATAATAAACTATAAACGAAATATACTTGATTTTTTTAATTAGAAAAGGTTTTTGCTTGCTTAAAAAAAAAAAACAAATATTGATATAGAATTTTATGCTTTGTTTTAGTATTGTAAATTCACTTGTCAAATAGATTCAAATCATTCAAATCACAAATGAATTACAACGAATCATTTGAATCATGTCTACCCCTTGCGAAGAGCTGATACAAATAAACGAAAATAAAAAATAGACTCAAATTTAGAAAAAAATTCACCAAATATAGCATAGATCACAAACACAATAAGATAAAAACACTTCTATCACAAATCAAATGAAACAGTAATGAAGAACGCATTATAAATATCACGTCTTATCTCAAAAAAGTTACTCTGTATTCTAATTCGAATGATGAAATTTATTTCCAATGTAACATCAAATATTTTGCCCATCGAAATGTTGTTGGAATATTCACAGTAAATTTTATCAACATTCTGTTATTTCGAAATTAAAACAAAAATGAACACAAAACCAACTGTTAATATATCCATTCCATGCCGAACAATAAAATCGTTGAAATTGAAATGACAATAAAATCAATTGATCGCCCGAACCACGCTACAAACACTCACATATAATTCTCAAGAAATCCTGTTGAAAACAAAACAAAGTTTTATTGTAAACAAAATCGGTTGGTGCGATAGCTGTTTATACTCGTACAAACAATAATGTCACACGATGCGAGCACATTTTTAATACATATAAATGAATATCGTTGGATTTGGTTTGACACATATACACCGCGCCAATTGAAAAATGTCAGAAAGATGTCAGTTGTATTTCGAAAATTCAAAATAATAATTCCACAAATAAAGAAATATAAATGCAATAAATTAAATTATGCAAATCTTTTTCCGAACAAATTGTTTTGTTTTTTTATTTGAGCGTAAATGAACAAATGAATTGTTAGATTTTCAATTTAAAACTTAATGTGTCGGGTTGTGTTCACATTATGTTGTCAAACGAAATATTATTGGAAGTGGAAGAAATCATTGGAATTCGTGGAAACTAGCATATAATCTCCGTTCCATTTGACACGAAAATGACCATCAGAATGGGCCAAAACATTACATTTTCTAACGTCAGAATGTACTAAAAACATTACAAATTTGTTTGCTGCCTAGGTTCAGGCGTTTTATTATCATATAACACATTTTTAAATAAATTATTTTTTAGGAAATAAACTGAATGATGTAGTAGCTTTGCATTCTATAGGGTTCAAAAAAGCTGAGATTTTATGTGTTCTATTTTATAGTTATTCAGCGAAGAAATTCTAGTCCCAAAGCATAAAAATTGTAAACCAATAATTTATTTAAATATATTTGTTGAAATCCAAGATTACCTATCATACCTGTCACATTTTATGTCAATTATAAATCAGTTTATTGCCAATCGACAAATAAATGATTTCAAGACTCTTAACAAGTCCGTATGAATTATTTAAAACAAGTGGAGCAACTTATTATGATTGGAAAGTGCTTTTATCAGCAATTTTTTTTCCAAATCGCAAACTCATTTTTCAAATTAACAAATTATAATTAATTTAAATGAAATATTGCTTTCAATTTCTAAGATTTTACTGAAAAAAATTGTTAGAAAAGATTCGATTGATTTGCTCTTGATTCCATTTTTGATATTTGGTGGAGTTGATGGTTGAAAATTAAGCTAATCGCTTATATTATTTACAATACAGTGTTGTTTTTGTACGTGAACATGTCATGTTGGGACAAAGATTCACGTGAATATTTAAATAACATAATGTTATTGCATATTTACAACACCGAAAAAAACTGTTTTGTTCAAAACATTTTCGAGATTAATTTTCATATTCATAACAACAACATCACATGTTTTTGGATTCTTTACGTTAACGTTTGTCTGATCGAGTCTAACATTGTGAAGTTTCTTCTTTAAAAGGAAAAATATATAAGAATGAAAGAATGTAAACGAATGCAACTTGCAAGAA
>NW_022201222.1:0-1288 GCF_009176525.2 Contarinia nasturtii
TTTTGTACTACACCCAAAGAGTAAGCAAGCGAGATATTGAGAAAGGGCCAGCGAAAAATTGAGATTGGGATTATAATGATTTTATTACACAGAAAGATGAATAAAAAAACACTCATTTGATCGAATGTGCGAAAATTGTTTAGTGGTTAATAATAACCGTGTACAAATAAAAGGCTGGATTATTATTACCATCATACAATCAGAAAGTAAACGAAGAAAACAATGAACTCATAAAATATGTCTTAAAAAAGAAATGTTTGTACTATCCTCCATTTGGTATTGTATAACTCACCAGGTATTTTGAGCACGATACTTTCACTTCAAAAGTTCGCAAAATAGCAAACGAAAAATTAAAACATTGGGAAATATGTAAACCAGTTGGCAAAAAAAGAAAATGATTAGTAGAAAATGTAGAAAGAGGTGGTTATCCAACTCTATTTCTGTCTTCAATTCACAGTCTGCTTCTATTTCTGTGACTATGATTTCTCTGAATACGATGAATTGTATTTAATTGAATTTGAATCGATTGTATATAACACGTGTTGCACCGTAAGATAAAACAAACAGAAAAAACTCAATATTCAATTTTCTCTCACCTCTATCATCGTCACAGAAAAGGAATAAATTATGTCTTATTAAAAAAACTTCGTATTATTTTCTTTTAACATGTTAATGTTAAGCATTTGGCGCAACTTAGGTGTTATGAGCATGATTCATTGAATTTCATTGGAACTCAATTCATAAAATACCATCTTGAAGGCTTCCATAAAATAAAATAAACGTTCGCAAAATGACAAACGAAATAATAAAAAGGAGATCATTTAAAACATCATGAATTGATAAAATGAATAACATCAAAATGGATATTAAACAAAGAGGAAAAATTTAATTGAGTTATCATATTGAGGTTAAGATAATTTCGAATGACATCATTCAAATCTCTGATGCGTGTGACATACTTTTTTGTTATTCAATCTAGAATTCATTTTCCAGAAGACAATTTTATTGACAAACAAACTGACATTTCCTTATTTCATTGTAGATAAACATTATATTCAGATATTTTCAGCCAACTGAATCAATTCAGGCGGCTATAGTCAGGCACTGGAGTGGAGTAAGAACAATACTAGTAGATGTGATTGTTATAGTTATAAAAACACTTCCATTGTTACAATCACGATAACAATTACTTGCACTGTTTTTATTCCATTTCAGCGCCTGACGTTAGCTGCCTGAACTGATTGTCATGTGAGAAAAAATACAGATGTCAAAATGCCAATTTAGTCTG
>NW_022201227.1:0-1314 GCF_009176525.2 Contarinia nasturtii
ACCTTTCAGTCAATTGAGTATAGCCACCAAATAAATAAGAATTCCCGTATTTGTTTGGTCCACCCCAAATTTTAGCTTCGGCAAGCCAAACAAATCTACCTAACGTAATTGATAAATCAACATTACCATTTATATCACCATCTTTTTGAACAGTTGGCCACTTTCTTTTTAAATTCATCCAAATATTATGTGAAATTTTTATTTCACATAAGTCACGGTAATATTCAACAGCAGTAAGTATATCGGTAGCAATTTCATCAATATCATCATATATGAGTTGTACAAAATCCTCATAAGTACCTTCAGTAGCTATCAAGTCTTTATATATTTGTTCTTGCATCTGTTGAGATGCTTTTTGGAAGAGTGCAATATTCAACTTACAGCCTCCCAAATTTCAATAAAACCTGTTGTTGGTACAAAATACGGAAATACGACTTGATGATATTGTTCAGATGTTAAACTGTGTCCTTCTTGTGGGTGATAATATTCATTTTCCTTCATAGCTAAAAAGACTTCACGTCTCGGAATATCTACCCAATGATCAGTTACAGTGTCTCGATAATGAAAATATTGAATAAGTACTTTAACTTCTTGGCTACTCAGCAAATAGACAGCATCTATAAATTGCGGTTGCTCAGAATCCTTTGCTTTAGATGCATTAAATAAATAGCTAAAGTGCATATCAGTTTCAGCACTTAAATCATCGCATTTAGCTATTTCAATAATCAAATTTTTACAAAGAGCAAATACAAGCTCATGATCTGTTCGACCATCAACTAATTTTTCTATAGTCGGTTCAAATATTCAAAAACCTTATAAGCTCTTTGTAAATAATTATTCATTTATTTATTCACTTTATGTAAGTGCGTCATAATTTTATCAATACAATATTGTAGACCATTAAATGAGTCTAGATTATCAAAAATTGCATATTTTACTGGGTTATTTGTTGAATCTCTAAATTCAGCCTCAGTAAGCCCCAGGCTGATAATAGGTTTTTCCTCATCTGAAACATTATATTCTCGATCAATACCAAAAAAATCAAGAATTTGACTTTTTGATCCATCTTGAAAAAACTTATCATCACGCATGTCATTCAACTTTTGCCCACTACGACCAAGATAAGTATAACCCCCTTTGCCTGTAGAAAAGTCGTGATTCACGACACGCCCTGTCGCTGAACTTTCCACTTCCATTTCTGGAATGATTTTTCGCAAGTTAAGACTATTTAATTGGTCTAACAAACCGTATCTTTTAATTAATGTTTTATAGTCTTCAATTTTTACATTAGATAATGCTCGATCAAAAACATTA
>NW_022201229.1:0-1066 GCF_009176525.2 Contarinia nasturtii
TCATGAATCATTGGGACTTTGACAAAGTCAATAATATAAAATGTATTAATTTTTGTGTTAAATTTTATTCCATTGTTAAAAAATAATTGAATTTTATTTTAATTTATATTTGCTATCATATTTATTTTCTATAAAATCAACATACGTTTGTACGTCAAAAGAAAAAACACAAAAATGTGAATATTTAATGAATCTGTGGATCTTTATGAATCAGTGAATCTGTGCAAATCATTGGAATCATAGCAATTTAAATCAAAAATTTGAATCGAATGTGAATCTTTGTAAAATTTTGTAATCATACTAATCGTACAAATCCGACACAAAAGGTGAATGGATTCGCGGGTGTCTCCCATGGTGTCTCCACCCTAGCTTTTTTCAATGTATTCACACCTGAATGTTACGCTATGGCAACCGTAAAAATAACTGAAACTACACACAAATCCGGGTCCAAATTTAACCGTGAATTTGTGCCTGGTAATGGTGAATTTGTATTACAAATTGTTCCTTAGGTAAGTATCCACATGAATTGAATGTACCATTCACAGCAGTATCCGATGACATCATTAAATCGAAACAAGTAGAAAATGTTAAATATGTAAGATGCCGATTTGGTGGTCCGAACGACGTGCCCGTTAAGTCATTAGAAAAGCATCTCGAACGGTGCCACATCGATTGTGGTGTTTGTGGTAAAACATTGCTTAAATCAAAATTAGATCAACATCTGCGAAAACATAAAAAAAATGAATACGTCAAGCCCAATCAAGGCAGACGTTGAACATTTGGCATCACAAATGAATGCAACGGCAATGCCTGATAATCCATCACGCATTGCCACCATGGACACCGTCATCGCCATTATGGACCAAAACACCATCGCCAAATAGCAAATCTAATAAAAACAAATTACTTTTGTTTTCTTTCCTAAATTTGGAGTACAATCCATATTTTTTCAAAACACTTGATATCACTTGGTAGTGACATGTTTTGAAGGGCAAACGATTGTTTTCTCAATTGTTTGGAGAATTTTCTTATCCGGTTATTTCCGGCAGTCCTCCTTTCCATCTGA
>NW_022201230.1:0-6856 GCF_009176525.2 Contarinia nasturtii
TGTGCGGACGTACGACAGTGCCATTTCAGCGGTCTTCCGTGTTTTTCATACAAGCTTCCCATATAGATGGTAAAAATTGGCGAAAAATGAAAAAAATAATTAAATTTTTTTTCTTCGATTTACAAATACTACTCAATTTTCTGTATCACCTGGTTCAATCAGAATGAAAAAAATCGCATTCCATATCATCTTAATCACGATCTGGACTTTTTTCACTGTTTGAGTGCTCTATACCGAGTCTCCGAGAGTTTCATATAAACTTGCTATGTGATGCCTATTGGATAGTAAGCGAATATCAATCTTGATGGAATCAATAGGCGTCATTTGACTATTGCAAGGCAGTGATTCGTTAATTGCTATTGCCACTAAGACTTACTTAGAGTAATGTGCTAGCCAGCATTTGCTGGCTAGCAGTGCTAGTGCGATACGCTCGACGCATGAAAGACGCGTGTCTATGTGAAAGAAGCATTCTAAATGAAGCACTATGTACGCTAGGGTGGTTCGATTTTTGTGAAAATTTAGAAGGGATACTGGCTATAGTTATAAGTTATGGAAAAATATTTAAGATTTACGAATATGACGTTTTTTTGACATAATTGGTGTCACAGACCTAGCGCCTCCAGGGGTCCATTTTTTGAAATTTGACCGAAAATTCCAAAATTTTTAAAAGTGTTTAACACATTTTTTCTGGTTCGTAACGCTTATAATTAACTGAAATAGACCATCAAAAGCCATTAAAGAGCTCCCGGACTTATCTCTACCAGAAAATAGGGTCCGAACATGACTGAACATTTTCCAAAAAAATGACCCAACAAAACTAAATTTTAACTCATTATTGAAGTGGTCTGATTTTTCTGAAATTGTCCAACTCACCCTGTAACCTCTTGAGGATGTCGAATAGAGATGAGTCATTTCATCTGCAATATTGCATGTTTTCGTGCTGAAATATTCTGATCAGTGCATATGCATTTTAGAAGGGAAAAGCGATGCCCACTCAAAGAATGCTGTTCATATTGAACCATTTGAAAGTCTGCATTTTTCAGTTTTTTTCAACAGATTTGTTTTCCAAGATATAGGAACTTTTCTTTGAGTGTACATCGTCTTTTTCTTCTAGAATACATCTGTCATGTCCTAATCAGAATATTTCAGGACGAAAACATGGAATGTTGTAGACAAAATTACTTTTTGGTGCACAGGCAAATTTCAAAAGATTGGTTATTTTCGACATTTGTTGTAAAAGTCTTGAGTAGGGCAGGCATGTAGAATCGAAAGTATTGATCAAACATAACACACATATAATCCCTATTCGACATTCTCAAAAGGTTACAGAGTGATTCGGACAATTTCAGTAAAATCAGACCACCTCAATACCCATATGAAACCTTAACGCTATGCGCGTCAAATCGACGTTATTCGACGCTATTCTATGTGTATATATGAAATTGTACATTATGTTTTACAGTGCCTGCGCCGTCTACTGTGATTGAGTCGCAATTCAATACACAAAACATAACAGGCAACGCGCGCACATAAACGGAGTTCGTGTGTTACTGTGTATAAGGCCGCTGTAAAACATAATGTACAATTCTATATACACATGGAATAGCGTCGAAAAACGTCGATTTGACGCGCATAGCGTTGAGGTTTCATATGGGTAATGAGTTAAAATTTTGTTTTGTTGGGTCAATTTTTACAAAAAAGGTCAGTCATGTTCGGACCCTATTTTCAGGTAGAGCTAATTCCGGGAGCTCTTTAATAGCCGTTGGCGGTCTATTTCACTTAATTAGCAGCGTTACGAACCAGAAAAAATGTTTTTAAAATGTGTTGAAAATTTTTGAAAAATGGAAATTTTTGGACAAATTTCAAAAATGGACCCCTGGAGGCGCTAGGTCTGTGACATCAATTATGTCAAAAAAACGTCATATTCGTAAATCTTACATATTTTTCCATAACTTATAACTATAGCCTATAACTATTATATATTTAAATGATTTTACTTTCAATTCCAAAATTTATTTTTATTGCTGTTTTCATTCAAAAAAAATCATGAACATAACAGAAGTACAGCGGATAAAATAAATTGAAATACGAGCGTACATAGCGCTTCATATAGAATGCTTCTTTCACATAGACACGCGTCTTCCATGCGTCGAGCGTATCGCACTAGCACATTACTCTAAGTAAGTCTTAGTGTCAATAGCAATTAACGAATCACTGTTGCAAGGCGAGTTTATATGAAGCTCTCGGAGACTCGGTATAGAGCATGAAAAGTGAAAAAAAAAATCTGATTTTTTTTCTCAATTCTCGAACACCACAAAATGGTCTATATCATGTGATGTGATCAGAACATAAAAATGTGTCATCTTTGTCACCCAAATCGTTGTCCAATGCTATCCCACTCCTCCTTGTATGTATGAATGTTTACAACGGACATTCTATTCACACACAACTACGCAATAAAAATCGCTGGTACAAGCCATTTGATTGTATATGAAATTTGAGAATAAGAAGTTTTTTTTCACTTTTTGTGTGTTCTATACCGAGCCTTCGAGAGTGTGAAATATTTATATCGTTAAACTGCGTCGCATATCAAAGCGAAACAAAATTCTCTTACTAAAACAGGGCAGAACAGTAGCTAGTTATCAGCACAAAATGAAACTTACATATTTCGCATAATAAAAAGCCAATGTTCTCTATTCCTATGATAACTAAATATTGTCTCGCTTTGATATGCACCCGTTTTGAGTTCCGTTTCGATATGCGAGTAAACAATAAGTTGTTTTTATTCTAGAGCGTTCAAATGTAGTTTTTTATCGCTTCTTTATCTGACTAATTATTCAGATGGAAACAATCATGACGGATGCGAGATATCTGACAGTATTCCCTGTCAACTTGATTTTAGCTCGGAAGTAAAACTTGGTCAAATGTTGCGTGTTCACCGAAGACCGAAGAGTGTGATTTTTTTCATCATTCATATTTAGCAATAACATTTTAATGATGGTGGCATGCAAAAAGTGAGTATCACATTTGTTGTGTGTATGGTTTTCGAGTCTCGAGGAACGCATTTTTATGCGCATGCCAAATTCATTCACATCGCATGAGCTCTCTCTCTTCTTTATTCGCAAAAGGAATCGATAATATGAATCACAATTAAATGTATCCCGTTTTATTCCAGACAACATCACAATACGCACTCCACAAAAGGAAGTTGGGAAATTATCCAATGATTTTTTACTTTCGCCAAACTTTTTTTCTCGCATGTGTTTCTCAATTTTACTTTTTTACACAATTTTTTTAAATAATGACCTTCGAAAATAAGTGTGAATGAATGTATATCACTTTCATTTTGTTTACCATGAAAGCATACAAATTGAATGTATACAATGTTTATGATTAGGTCACTTCTATTGTTACGCTGTTTTATAAAGGAGAAAAAAGTCAAACATATAAGCCAGTTTAAATGATGTCATTTCTTATTTAATAATAGCAGAAAAACACGAGCGACTAGAATTCAAAATTAGTCTTTAAATTGTAGAGCAACACGTTGCGATGGAAATGACGATAGTAGCTAACCAGTTTAAAATGATTATAAATTTGAAATATTTGTTGAACCCACCAGTTCAACATCATATTTAATTTGATTTAAATTTAACATCATATTTAACCTTCGAATAATCAATGATTTCTTTAAAAATTGTTCTATATCTTAGATAATTGCATACCACGTACATCGAAAGATGAAGAAAAAAGAACAACATCAGTAGTTTGTTTCTATTCCAATTTTACCATCTAATTTCTATTTGTTTACCTTTTATATCAAAAGATTCACAGAATTCAAACGATTTAATATGGATAATATGTAGTTGATTGCAGTTGTGGCTTTTATTTTACTTCTGTTTCGCGTTGTTTTAGCAAGTTTTTCTGTGTTTTTTTCTTTCTCGTTCTCTTTAATTCAAAAAGTCACGCACGATGGATCGTTGAAAATTTCAAAAAGTCAAATAAGAAAATTAAACGAATTTTTTGACGAAAGCACAATTTTTTTTGTTGATGATTTTTTTGTTGTATACCTCTTTTTTGGTAAATTAACCTAGAATACTGCGACTTAATTACTGCGCCCGCTCAATACACCAAAAGAAAAACACTTGTGTGATAAAAGACAGACTGACTGTGCTTACTGTGTTTTCTGTTGTGTTGACGATTGAATCGAATCAAGCGTACTGATAGCAGGTCTCTCTTTAGAGAAAATAGCACCACATCGATCCATACGATTCAAAAAAAGAGAGCACATACACACACATAGTGTGAGATTCACGCTCAAAAGGAGAATGAACAGCGCTACGCAGTTACGGAATGACAAAAAACAGAAGTAATGAACGAAGCGAGAGCGAATCTACACTGTAATTTTGATGGGATTAAAATATAATCCTTTCGGATTTATTTGATAAAAAATCCAAATGGATTAAAATGAAATAAGAAGGTGCTAGAAAGATTTTTTGTATTCATTTTAAATGCAAAATATAATAGTTTTGTAAAACAGTTAAATTGTATTAATTGTTTGAATATTAAATGAATAATCATTCTGGTGGAACACTGTTTCATATTGTATTGACATTTACATGAAACTTCAAACGCCTGTCATTGTCTTTCGATTACAAACATAACCTTTCACGGTCTTATGTTTGTTGTGTAAAACGCGTGCTCCGTTGTCGAAAAAACTATTTTTGTTTCTGTTGGAATTTCGATTGGTTTGTTTATTAAAAGATGATTTTCAATAAAATCCTTTTTTTCATCGCTTCTGTGCTATTTATAAGATTTCTGATAAAATGTTTCATAGCTAGTGGAAACAAAGTGAAGAAAGGGTGATTAGCGGATGGTTCTCAATAAAAGTTGGGATCGGTTTGCATTGATATCAGCACATATTCCATTTCATAACCTCACTCTTTTAAGCTCACCGATTTTACTTTTCCGCACACACCTAGTGTAAGGTAAAGTATTGGAATCGGTCGAAAAATTAACACCCTCAAAAAACATGTTTTCTGGGTGTTTTAGGAGCCAGGGAACACGAATCTAGCGTTTTTTCGATGTCCGAATGTATGTGCGTGGTACCCTGTACGCTGTACGCTGTACGCAAAAATTTGTTAACACGATAATTTTCAAACAAGAAAAGTAATTCAAAATCTGACTTCACAGGATGATTGGGGGTGCCGAGGAATAGAAACCATTAGATTTTGAGCGACTTTGGTTGACAGAGTGAAGTGTCATGTCTGGTGTGATGCCCATGGCCATCCATGGGAAAAATTCAATTTTTCTTCCAAAAGTGATATTTAATGTGTACTTGAACACTCAAAAGTGTGTATTGAGGGGTTTTTGGGTACGAGAAAACCGAATATGACGTTAGTTTTACGATACAAATATATTTCAACACACTTTTTATACAAAAATTTCAAAAAAATTGAATTTATGTATGGAAGCCATGCCTGTATGATATCGTAATGAGCTGAAACTTTGCACATGTTATTTTTTTCACACAAAAATAACATTCCAAGAGTTTGAAGAGATTTCAATGCATATTAGGGGTGCCTCTCGAACAAAATGTTGGATTTTTCCGAGTCTCACTTGCGTTGTATATTGACAATGTATATGAACGCGACTCGATTTAAGAAGCGCCATCTCTTTCACGCCAGGTTCCAATATATTTTTTTCTTGCAAATAAAATTGCAAAATTGTATAAATTGAATAAGTTTTGCAATAATAATAACGAAAATAATTATTAGAATTTATAATAAATAAAAAAAATTGAAAAAAACACACAAATATTTTATATTATATGATATGTAGCTTTGCCTTGTAGACTTTGCCTTGTAGACCATGTAGAGATGGTTACGTGGAGAAAATATGTATTTGTCAAACATTGATATCTGTCAAAAGAAACAACGTAAACAACACGAAGTGAAGCTATTCTGGTGAATCATATAATATAAAATATTTGTGTGTTTTTTCAATTTTTTTTATTTATTATAAATTCTATTAATTATTTTCGTTATTATCATTGCAAAACTTATTCAATTTATACAATTTTGCAAGGAAAAAATATTTGCCAGAAAAAAAATTTGAGAACCTGGCGTGAAAGAGATGGCGCTTCTTAAATCGGATTTTTCGCTCAATATGCACTGAAATTTCTTCAAACTTTCAGAATGTTAACTTTTTGTGAAAAAATAACCTCTGCAAATTTTCACATGATTACGATACTGCGATACAAAAATTCCCATTTTAATTAGTTTTTGTATGAAAAGTGCTTCGAAAATTATTTTTATCGTAAAACTAATGTCAGATTCAGTTTTCTCGTGAATTCTTTGAGTAAAAGATTTGTAATAAATGCATGTTGTGGATCACAGTGCGGAAAAGTTCATCTTACGAATGTAAGACATTTTATTTTTTTTGTGAAGCGTAACATGGCGAACATTTTGCTGAGTTTTCAAAATCCATCAGAATCGTGAGCAACCGAAACACACATTGAGAACACATGTGAGAATATTCTTGCTTTTGTGACGAATTATTTTCAATAAAGTTTTTGGTTAGTTTGCATCGAATACTTTTGAAATTATATTTATACAAGAGTGAAATGAACGCATTGTTAGTTTGTTTATTAAAAGATGATTTCATGAAAACAAAGTAAAAAATTGATTAGCGGATGGTTTTCAAGAAAAAGTTGAGATCAGTTTGCATACATATCAGCACATATTCCTTGAGATAACCGCTTCTGTGCTCAGTGATTTTTTTTTGTAAAGGGTAACATGGCATATATGTTGTTGAGTTTTCGAAATCCATCAGAATCGTGAACAACCGAAACACACAT
>NW_022201231.1:0-3265 GCF_009176525.2 Contarinia nasturtii
TCCAAGGACCCCATTATTTGGGTGAAATATGACATAAATATATTCGAATATTATATCAAAAACTGCCAATCGATTTTTCTCGCATTTCCGATGGGAAAATCGAAAAAATAACGAAATTGCTCATCCCCATTGGGGATGAAATCCCTCGCGCACTCGACTTCCAGAACACTTTGAACCAGGTCGGATCCACCTGCTCTACAGCATTCACTACATCTAGCACCATATCAAACTGGGAATTTTTTTTTTTGCCCCAAATGTCATATCGTGAACCCCTCTACCACATGCAGCATTTTGAAATAAAAAATCTGGCCAATCCGCGGATGTTTACTCATGAGAGAATGCAAATTACATCATTTTTCATATAAAATGTATGTGGGTCTGGCCAGACTCATGTGTTACGAATGTGACTCGCCGGACATGTGAACAACGGAGGGTTAATGTATTCTTAAACACTCAAAAATATGTATTGGGGGGTTTTTGGGTACGAAAAAACCGAATATGACGTTTGTTTTTCGATACAAATATATTTCGACACACTTTTCATACAAAAATTTCAAAAAAATTGGATTTTTGTATGGAAGCCATGCCTGTATGATATCGTAATGAACTGAAACTTTGCACAGGCTATTTCCATCACACAAAAATAACATTCTGAGAGTTTGAAGACATTTCAATGCATATAAGGGGTACCTCCCGAAAAAAAATTTGGATTTTTCGCTCAAAAACGACATTTGGTATGGGAAGTACCCTTAATATGCATTGAAATTTCTTCAAACTTTCAGAATGTCGGCTTTTTGTGAAAAAATACCCTGTGCCAAGTTTCACGTCGTTACGATATCATACAAGGATTGATTCCATCCTAAAATTCCCATTTTAAGTAATTTAAAAAAGTGTGTCAAAAGTTATGTGTATCGCTAAACTAATATGAGATTCAGTTTTTCGTGAGCTCAAATTCAAGTAAAAGATATGTAATAAATGCATTTTGTGGATCACAGTGCGGAAAAGTTCATCTTACGTATGTAAGACATTTTATTACTATTAATCTTGATACCTCCATTTATGGCTGCATGCAGTGGTGACCATCCAATCTCGTCTTGAATGTTAACACCAGCACCATTTCGGACTAACATTGCAACAACGTTTTCACGGCCTGAATTAAAAATTGTTTAAGTGAATTTTCATTTTTGATGACAGAAATTCAAACATTTATAACATTTTGACGGTTTGACAAAAGTGACATCATTTTCAATTGAGTTACCTTTAAGCGAAGCCAAAATCAAAGGCGTCGTTCCTTTGTTATTTTGACCGTTGATATTAGCCTTATTTTTAAGCAACAGTTCCATAACTCCCCCATGGCCTACGAAAATGATTTTGATATAAATATTTTTGAACATTTGTTATCTATAGAAAATTGATTGAATATCAAATTACCTTCCTGAGCGGCTGCATGTATTGGTGTAGAACCGTCATTGGTTGTTATATTTACATTGGCACCATTTGCGATTAATATTTCAACGAAACGATCATGACCTTAAATTGATAAAAAAAAAAATTCAATTTAAAATGGGCTTTCTTTCACACATACTGCACAAAGAAAGCATAGTAAATATTTAAATTTAAAGAAGTTTGTTACCATTAAAAGAGGCGGCATAAATTGGACTTTGGCCGTAGCTATTTTTCCAATTAATGGCAGCACCATTCCTTATCAACAATTCAACTAAATTAGTATGACCTGTGGAAATAGAGATTCAAACATGTATAACATTTTGACGGTTTGAAAGAAGTGACATTAATTTCATTTGTACTACCTAATTGCGAAGCCAACATCAAAGGCGTCGCTCCTTGGATATTTTGACTGTTGACATTAGCCCCATTTTTAAGTAACAGTTCCATAACCTCCTCATGGCCTACGAAAATGATTTTGATACAGATATTTCAATTGTTTCATCCAAGCGCTACAAATCCATTTGATAAGTTTCTCGATGGGCCCATTTTGGTGATAATTGAAAAAGTAGGCCCAGAAACAAAAATGTTGTATGGCAGGTAGCCCTGATTTTTTTTTTGAATTTCCACAAACTTTCAGAATGTTATTGGGAGTATAAGTTGAAAACCGGAATTTTTTTGTGAAAATGAATGCTTTATTGTAAAGAAATGGTACAATGTGTATTATTCAAAGTATTGTCCATCGCTAGCCACTACTTTTTCCCATCTTTCTGGTAGCATGCGGATTCCGCGTCGAAAGAACGTCTCATCTTTTGAGGCTATCCATTCATCGACCCAAATTTTGACTTCTTCAAAAGAACGGAAGTGCTGCTCAGCCAGGCCATGCGTCATCGATCGAAATAGGTGGTAGTCGGAAGGAGCAATGTCTGGACTATATGGCGGGGTAAGACATCTCATCGATTTGCTTCCAAATAGTTTTTGACTCGTTGTGCAACATGTGGCCGAGCATTGTCATGCAGCAAAATCACTTTGTCGTACCTTTGCAGGTATTTCTCCCGTTTTTCTCGCAATGCTTGGCTCAAACGTATTAGTTGTAGTCGATAACGATCCCTTGTGATGGTTTCACCCGGTTTTAGTAGCTCATAATAAATGACACTCCACTGATCCCACCAAATACAGAGCATCACTTTGAAACCATGAATATCTTGTTTTGCTGTCGATGGTCCTAGTTGGCCGCGCTTTACATAGGCTAGTTTTCGCTTGGAATTATCATATTGGATCCATTTTTCATCACCAGTGATAATTCGATGCAAAAAATCCTTCCTTTTCTGTCTTTGAAGCAACAGTTCGCAAGTTAAAAACCGCCTTTCAACGTCTCTCGGTTTCAATTCGTGTGGCACCCAATTTCCTTGTTTTTGAATGAAACCCAATGCTTTTAAGCGTTGTGAAATAGCTGCTTGAGTAACTCCCAATGATTTCGCAAGTTCTTCTTGCGTTTGACATGGGTCTTCATCGAGTAATGTCTCCAATTCTTCATCTTCAAACTTTTTCTCATGTCCAGGATTTTCTTTGTCACGGACATCGAAATCATTACTTTTGAAGCGTTGAAACCAATCGTAACATTGGGTTTTTGATAGAGCATGTTTACCATAAGTTTCCTCAAGCAAACGATGACTGTCAGCAGCAGTTTTCATTGAAAAAAAATGGCCGAGTAAAACTTCCCGTAAATGCTGTTTTTTCTCCAATTTTCAAAATTTTCCATCGTTGAAAAAAAAAATGTTGCACACAAGATAAAATATTTGTTTTTATTGTTTTGACAGCT
>NW_022201232.1:0-5579 GCF_009176525.2 Contarinia nasturtii
TTTTTTTTGCCCCAAATGTCATATCGTGAACCCCTCTACCACATGCAGCATTTTGAAATAAAAAATCTGGCCAATCCGCGGATGTTTACTCATGAGAGAATGCAAATTACATCATTTTTCATATAAAATGTATGTGGGTCTGGCCAGACTCATGTGTTACGAATGTGACTCGCCGGACATGTGAACAACGGAGGGTTAATGTATTCTTAAACACTCAAAAATATGTATTGGGGGGTTTTTGGGTACGAAAAAACCGAATATGACGTTTGTTTTTCGATACAAATATATTTCGACACACTTTTCATACAAAAATTTCAAAAAAATTGGATTTTTGTATGGAAGCCATGCCTGTATGATATCGTAATGAACTGAAACTTTGCACAGGCTATTTCCATCACACAAAAATAACATTCTGAGAGTTTGAAGACATTTCAATGCATATAAGGGGTACCTCCCGAAAAAAAATTTGGATTTTTCGCTCAAAAACGACATTTGGTATGGGAAGTACCCTTAATATGCATTGAAATTTCTTCAAACTTTCAGAATGTCGGCTTTTTGTGAAAAAATACCCTGTGCCAAGTTTCACGTCGTTACGATATCATACAAGGATTGATTCCATCCTAAAATTCCCATTTTAAGTAATTTAAAAAAGTGTGTCAAAAGTTATGTGTATCGCTAAACTAATATGAGATTCAGTTTTTCGTGAGCTCAAATTCAAGTAAAAGATATGTAATAAATGCATTTTGTGGATCACAGTGCGGAAAAGTTCATCTTACGTATGTAAGACATTTTATTACTATTAATCTTGATACCTCCATTTATGGCTGCATGCAGTGGTGACCATCCAATCTCGTCTTGAATGTTAACACCAGCACCATTTCGGACTAACATTGCAACAACGTTTTCACGGCCTGAATTAAAAATTGTTTAAGTGAATTTTCATTTTTGATGACAGAAATTCAAACATTTATAACATTTTGACGGTTTGACAAAAGTGACATCATTTTCAATTGAGTTACCTTTAAGCGAAGCCAAAATCAAAGGCGTCGTTCCTTTGTTATTTTGACCGTTGATATTAGCCTTATTTTTAAGCAACAGTTCCATAACTCCCCCATGGCCTACGAAAATGATTTTGATATAAATATTTTTGAACATTTGTTATCTATAGAAAATTGATTGAATATCAAATTACCTTCCTGAGCGGCTGCATGTATTGGTGTAGAACCGTCATTGGTTGTTATATTTACATTGGCACCATTTGCGATTAATATTTCAACGAAACGATCATGACCTTAAATTGATAAAAAAAAAAATTCAATTTAAAATGGGCTTTCTTTCACACATACTGCACAAAGAAAGCATAGTAAATATTTAAATTTAAAGAAGTTTGTTACCATTAAAAGAGGCGGCATAAATTGGACTTTGGCCGTAGCTATTTTTCCAATTAATGGCAGCACCATTCCTTATCAACAATTCAACTAAATTAGTATGACCTGTGGAAATAGAGATTCAAACATGTATAACATTTTGACGGTTTGAAAGAAGTGACATTAATTTCATTTGTACTACCTAATTGCGAAGCCAACATCAAAGGCGTCGCTCCTTGGATATTTTGACTGTTGACATTAGCCCCATTTTTAAGTAACAGTTCCATAACCTCCTCATGGCCTACGAAAATGATTTTGATACAGATATTTCAATTGTTTCATCCAAGCGCTACAAATCCATTTGATAAGTTTCTCGATGGGCCCATTTTGGTGATAATTGAAAAAGTAGGCCCAGAAACAAAAATGTTGTATGGCAGGTAGCCCTGATTTTTTTTTTGAATTTCCACAAACTTTCAGAATGTTATTGGGAGTATAAGTTGAAAACCGGAATTTTTTTGTGAAAATGAATGCTTTATTGTAAAGAAATGGTACAATGTGTATTATTCAAAGTATTGTCCATCGCTAGCCACTACTTTTTCCCATCTTTCTGGTAGCATGCGGATTCCGCGTCGAAAGAACGTCTCATCTTTTGAGGCTATCCATTCATCGACCCAAATTTTGACTTCTTCAAAAGAACGGAAGTGCTGCTCAGCCAGGCCATGCGTCATCGATCGAAATAGGTGGTAGTCGGAAGGAGCAATGTCTGGACTATATGGCGGGGTAAGACATCTCATCGATTTGCTTCCAAATAGTTTTTGACTCGTTGTGCAACATGTGGCCGAGCATTGTCATGCAGCAAAATCACTTTGTCGTACCTTTGCAGGTATTTCTCCCGTTTTTCTCGCAATGCTTGGCTCAAACGTATTAGTTGTAGTCGATAACGATCCCTTGTGATGGTTTCACCCGGTTTTAGTAGCTCATAATAAATGACACTCCACTGATCCCACCAAATACAGAGCATCACTTTGAAACCATGAATATCTTGTTTTGCTGTCGATGGTCCTAGTTGGCCGCGCTTTACATAGGCTAGTTTTCGCTTGGAATTATCATATTGGATCCATTTTTCATCACCAGTGATAATTCGATGCAAAAAATCCTTCCTTTTCTGTCTTTGAAGCAACAGTTCGCAAGTTAAAAACCGCCTTTCAACGTCTCTCGGTTTCAATTCGTGTGGCACCCAATTTCCTTGTTTTTGAATGAAACCCAATGCTTTTAAGCGTTGTGAAATAGCTGCTTGAGTAACTCCCAATGATTTCGCAAGTTCTTCTTGCGTTTGACATGGGTCTTCATCGAGTAATGTCTCCAATTCTTCATCTTCAAACTTTTTCTCATGTCCAGGATTTTCTTTGTCACGGACATCGAAATCATTACTTTTGAAGCGTTGAAACCAATCGTAACATTGGGTTTTTGATAGAGCATGTTTACCATAAGTTTCCTCAAGCAAACGATGACTGTCAGCAGCAGTTTTCATTGAAAAAAAATGGCCGAGTAAAACTTCCCGTAAATGCTGTTTTTTCTCCAATTTTCAAAATTTTCCATCGTTGAAAAAAAAAATGTTGCACACAAGATAAAATATTTGTTTTTATTGTTTTGACAGCTGTTTAATGGCACTTTCAAATGACATATATTTCATTGATATGCTGCAACGCAATCACAAGTGTTGACATCTAGCGTCAAATTCCCGTTTTCAACTTATACTCCCAATATTTTTTTGTGATTTAAATAGCCTATGTTTCACGTCATTACGATATCATACAGGTATAGCTCCAATACTAAATCCACATTTTTAGTGATATTTTCTAAAAAAAACTGACGTCAGATTCGGTTTTCTCGTACTAAAGAAACCCCCACTACGTATGTTTTTAGAAATTTGAACTCTTTCATATGTCACCAAAATGGGCCCATCTAGGAAATCAACAAATGGATTTGTAGTGCCTGCGTGACCCAATTGAACAAAATAAAGATCCACATGGTGTTTTTAGGCTGCGAATATGATAAAACCGACCTGGAATGTTTAAAATTAAATACTTTTTTGAACCCACCCCATTCTTACAAACATTTCAATTGAGAATGAGCTTCCCTTTAACACATACTGCACCAAAGAAAGTATAATAAATATTTAAATTCAAAGAAGTTTGTTACCATCAAAAGAGGCGGCATAAATTGGACTTTGGCCGTAGTTATTTTTCCAATTAATGTCAGCGCCATTCCTTATCAACAATTCAACTACATTAGTATGACCTGTGGAAATAGAGATTCAAATATTTATATCATTTTGACGGTTTGAAAAAAGCGACATCAATTTCAATTATTGTACTACCATTGTTCAAAGCCAAAATCAAAGGTGTCGTTCTTTCATTATTTTTACTGTTGACATTAGCCCCATTTTTCAGCAACAAATCCACAATTTGGTCAATGCCTACGAAAATGATTTATATACAATATATTATCTTAAATTGATAAAAAAAATCATATTCTTATATTAATTTCAATTGAAAATGAACTTTCTTTGTAATATTTTGGAAGCGAGAAAAACTTTGAACATATTTAAATTTTTGATTACCATTATTAGAGGCTCTATAAATTGCACTTTCTCCGTTATTATTTTTCCAATTAATATCAGCACCATTCCTTATTAACAGTTCAACTACATAAGGATGATCTGAAGAGAAAGAGATTCTAATATTTCTGGGAATATATTTTTTGTATTTGGACAAAGCATAACCAAATTTTGAAACTACCGTATTGAGCTGCAAGTAATAAAGGTGTCCAACCATCACGGTTTTTGATATTAATATCCGCTCCATTTCTTATTAATTTTTCGATTTCTTGTACATCATCTGAGTGGTTTCAAAGGTATTTTCTAGTAATAATCTAGGGGGTGGACACGTGGAATAGAATTAGACTTTTAGTCTAAAAATTCGAGAAATTAAAGTGGAATGGACAATTCAGTAGCTAGATTCAGATGGATTCACTCTAGGATTCACTAGTAGGATTAGTGTTTATATATTGGAATCATGGTTTAATCGTTTGTGTCCCCCCCCCCCCTAGGTAATAATTAAAAGTATAACTAATATTTCATAAATTAACATAACTCACTTAGCTCAACAGCATATAGAAATGATCCTCTGCAAACAAAGTTTTTTAATTTTTATGATTTAATACACAAAATGCTTATTAAATTATTATAAAAAGTTAAGTTGTTACACAAAATCAATGAAAGAATGACAATTGAATGCTCTAGAATAAAAGCTGCATATTAAATACATAGTTGCATATCAATTCATACAAACTACAAAAACAAATATATAGAGCATCCAATTATCAGACCGATACGATTATCTCAATCTAATCCTTAACAATCTCTGGTCACCATCATATTCATATACTTACTTGGTCTTGGATCCCTTTGATCGTATACCTAGAATTAATAAAATATATAAAGAGTTTGCACAGATATGTCAGTATACGGAGACACTACTCATATTTAAAATTTGACATCTATTTCAGTAATTTGGATGATTATTGTGATTACATTCATAGTTTCTGATTGCAGAGAAACCCAATAATATATTGTGCTTAATAAGCATTGCCTCTGTCTAATATGCGTTACAGTGATCGACATTGCGGTGTTGTCGCATATTTTCAAATAATTTTTATGATTGAATGGAATTTACCTGAAGTGCCATCGATCAAAACTGCACTAAAACATAGAATAATCACGATACGAGGGTTGCTCCATAATTTTTTTTAAAAACATATATAACACAGTTGTTTTTTGTCGAAAATGGTTTTATTGTTTTTCAAAATATTCCCCGAGATGATCGATACACTTTTGCATTCGATGAAACCATTTGTCATAGCATTCGTGCCACTCCGAAACTGATATCTCCAAAACGTGTGTTTTGAACGCTTCAACTGCTTCTTCTGGTGTCGAAAATCGTTGACCACGTAGTTTTTTCTTCACGCTTGGGAACAAAAAAAAGTCATTGGGTGCCAGGTCAGGACTGTACGGTGGATGACCCATCAGTTCGATGTTTTGACCGGTCAAAAATCGAGTAGTTTGAAAAGATGTGTGAGAGCTCGCATTATCGTGATGAAGAACTATTTTGCGACGGTGGTTGTTTTTTCTTATTTCACCAAACACTTCGG
>NW_022201233.1:0-8285 GCF_009176525.2 Contarinia nasturtii
TTTGGGTATGCTGATTTCAATGGCATCACCCGTTTTTCTCTATCACGTCAGGATTTTCCACAATTTTCCTAGAGAGTTTTCCGGAAAACCAAAATTGGCTGTTTATACTCAAGTAACATTTTGAATTCATGCAATATCCCAGAGTGGTGACCTATCAGGCGTTGTAGTACGGTTCAAGTATAGCCAAGCCACACAATTCGTTTTGAAAAAAAATTGGGTAATTTGAAAAAAAATTTATTTGGTTATTCCCCTCTGAAGTCACATTTTGAAGTAAAAATGGTGTCCGATCAAACGCTCTGAAAATGAGTATTTGGGGGTTTTTTGGCATGAAAAGACCGAATATGACGCTGTTTTTTCTATAAAATTGGGTTTGAATACACTGTGTGTCTCGTTTTTGTCACATTTTAAAAGTTAAAAAATGACGCACAGTGATATTATTTTGAACTTGCTTAATCATTATTGTTATTAAATTTTCTATATTTTTTTGTGTATATTGACATTAATTTGTTTAAAAATGCATATAGTTTTGTGATAGTTTATAAAATGAATATTTAAAATTGACGTGATTTTTTTTTCATTTACTTGCATACACAATAGATTGATCGGAAAAATAGCGAACAGAAAGTACAAGAAATTGAAAAACAATAAGACTGAAAAACCGAATTCGATTTCGGTGTCACCACCAAAGGAACCGGACAAAGAGGAAAAAAATGTCGGATTTGCTACGATCAAATGCAAATTCAAATTATTCGAAATGAATACCGCGATGTAATTTGGTTGATAGAGTGAAATGTCATGTCTGGTGTGATATTTAATGTATGCATAAACACTCAAAAATATGTATTGGGAGTTTTTGGGTACGAGAAAACCGAATATGACGTTAGTTTTGCGATTCAAATAATTTTCGATACAATTTTCATACAAAAATTTCAAAAAAATTGGATTTTTGTATGGAAGCCATACCTGTATGATAGCGTAATGAGCTGAAACTTTGCACAGGTTATTTTTATCACACAAAAATATCAATCCGAAAGTTTGAAGACATTTCAATGCATATTAGAGGTACCTCCCGAACAAAATTTTAGATTTTTTGCTAACTCAATTGCATTGAAATTTCTTCAAACTTTCAGAATGTTAGCTTTTTGTGAAAAAAATAACCTCTGGAAATTTTCACATGATTACGATATCATACAGGCATGTCTATCAATTTTGTTTATCAAAAATTATTGGTATCGCAAAACTTATATCAGATTCAGTTTTCTCATGAATTCATATTTACGGAAAAAGAAACGTAATGAATGCATGTGGATCACAGTGAGGAAAAGTTCATCTTTAGGATGTATGACATTTTATTTTTATTTGCAGGTTTGGGAAATACCCTAGTGTATAGTGTATACTCTAAAAAATATCATTGCATCACCGAAAAATAAAGAGGGAATAATAGTGAATGCCATTGCTTAAAAAACGCACGCTCAACGCAATAAGTAACTCAATGTGCTGAGTTTTCGAATGCACGGTGCGCTTGTCCACTCACCGAACAAGTGTGAGAGCAAGTACTCGCTCAAGTCACATTGTGAGTGAGCTTAATCTCGCTCACACCACTCATACATTCACTTAAAAATAAACGTAAAAAGCATTATACAAAATGAAGGATATAAGGGAATTTTTTTTCGTCTTTTCGACTCTCTTTTTGCTGTTACTAGGCATGTTTATATCCCTCGGAGACTCGGTTCAATGCACAAAAATATTGATTTTTTTTTTCGATATTTTTGTGCATTATACCGAGTCTCCGAGAGTTTCATATAAACATGCTTTTTAGCAGAAAAAAAAGAGTCGAAAAGGCGAAAAAAAATGTTTCCAATATTTTTGTGCATTGTACCAAGTCTCCGTGAGTTTCATATAAACATGCCTAGTAGCAGCAAAAAGAGAGTCGAAAGGACGGAAATTTTTTTTTGACTTGAGCGAGTAGCTAGGAAAAAGTACGGGGACCCTAGACCTGAAAATTCAATTTTTTATGCGAACGCAGCTGATCAGCGCCACCTCACATTAGTTCGAATTAGATCGAAAAACTGAATTTAATTCTGAAGCATTGAAATGAAAAAGAGAAAAAACAACAACAATAGCACGGCCACACAGAGCTGTACATCTATGCGTGCTGATGCATACATACACATATACGCTTTCTTCATTCTTTCATTCCATTGTTATACGTATCTCACTCGTCAACAGATCTATGTAGCCATGTTATTCTTGTTGTTTTTTTTTTCTTTTTTTCGATTCAATTCATTGTAACTAAATTGAGTTCAACTATGGAATACAAGATGGCACAGATGAGGGAAATTCGCATTTTGTCTCTTCATAGGCTTAGCCGGTTGCAAACACGAAAATAAAAAACCAGCGCCATATAAATTATGGCAAAAATTATTTAAAAAAAATGTAGGCTGATTTATCTGAATTAACTGATCAACAGAAGCCAGAAAGATAAGAATTCTTAAGGTTCTATGCTCCACTAGGAGTTAAAGAATATAAAAAAAAGTTCTCAAGGAGCATGCGAATGTGTTCCACACACATTAAGTGTGTTAAGTTAAAGTATTGGAATCGGTCGAAAAACAAACTTCCCTCAAAACAGGTGATTAAGGTCAATATCATTTGCCATCACTGTTACTCAAATTTGCTATTCTCTTTAGATCTTCCATTACACACAATATTTGGAGTAAGATTGTGTGCGCTCACTCATGATTGCAAAATATTTTTCGTATTGTTTTTCAAACGTTACCGTTAAACTGCGTCACATATCAAAGCGAAACAAAATCCTTTTACTAAAATATAGCAGAACAGTAGCTAGTTATCATCACAATATTTGGAGTAAGATTGAGTGCGCTCACTCATGATTGCAAAATATTTTTCGTATTGTTTTTCAAACGTTACCGTTAAACTGCGTCGCATATCAAAGCGAAAAGAAATTCTTTTACTAAAATATAGCAGATCAGTAGCTAGTTATCATCACAAAATTGAAATACGATGCGCATTTTAATTACCTTCAATGTGGTATAAGAAAGTGCGTCGGTTTTCCCTGTCTTCCTCTACATGTAATAATGAAGCGATAAATTTACTGCCTTAAATGATAAAAAAAATAAAATTCACGTATAGTTGGCCCTACATTCTATGTAATAGGCGTATACTTTTCACTTAGTCCGTTGCAACGGAAAAATTTTGCATAGCCAACTATATGTGATATGCAGCGCCAACTATATGTGAATTTTATTTTTTATCGTATTAAGCAATAAATTTATGGTTTTCTTATGGCTTCTTTAGTTCGTGGATCACAGTGTGGAAAATTTCATATTACGGAAACATTTTATTCAGTAAATATAACACTGTGTACTACACATTGTGCAGTCAGGAAGTCCCATCTTCAATGGCTTGATTAACATAGAATTTACACTAAAATAATAAATTCCATTTTTTATATATATGAGAAACACCCTTATTTACTACATATTTACATTTTTTGATACTCTATTGTTATTTTCGTTTAGTTCCACATTTTTTCGTCATTCAGAAGAATGTCTAAAAAAAACTATTGTAAAATTGTATTTTTCAAAGTATAAGAATTTCGACCAAACAATTGTGATCTTCTATTGTTGGTTAATAAAATGAATGCAAATAAGCATTATCTTAAAACGCTTTTATGATTTTTAAATCTTCGGTTCATTTTTTAAAAAATTCTGGAAATCGATTCTGTATGTTCGCCATATTTAGTAGTCCCCTTGAAATCACTCATTGTGTCGAAATATAAAATAAATAATTAATTCTTAATATTTTTGAATTCAATTTCAAACTTATCTTTTTTTTTTCTGGAAATACTGTTGACAGTTCATACCTTAATTACAGCACAAGAATGATTTGAAAACACTTCTCTTTATATGCATGGCTAGAAACTTTTCCTCTCCCTGTAAACTTTATTCACACGAAAGGAAATATTATATGGGCTAGAAGTGAATCTTGTGGGGGTAGTTTTTCCGATTTGCATTTAAGATTGAAATATTTGTTTATATTGATAATTGAAATATTTTTTTATCGAAAAATAAATTTTCGTTATGGAATGTTGCATTTCAATATTTTATATTAAAAAATTCAATTACGAGGGGCACCGTTTATGTATTGAGAATTGGCATTACTAGTGTTGGCCGATGCAAACCATTGTCAAATTCGTAAAGTTTGACATTTTTTAGCATAAACGTCCTCAGAACGTTCTGACAAACGCGCGCTTTTTGTGTTGTTTACAGCGACTTGTAAATTGCGTCTCAACAAAAAAATGGAATTAACTCGTGAAAATTTTCGTGCGATTATTTTTTTACAACTTTCGACGTGGATTATCACAACAACAGTGCGTCGATGAAATCCATTCTACCTTTGATGAAGAAGCTCCATCCAAGGTCACTGTATACCGTTGGTTTAATAAATTCAATCGTGGCCGTCGTTCGCTCAAAGATGAGTTTAAGGAGGTACGTCCAAAATCAGTTGTTTTGCCACAAACATTCGATGCTGTGCGTGAACTGATAATGGAAAATCGTCATGTAACATACCGTGAGATTGAGCCATCCCTGGGCATTAGTAACACCAGTGTATATAAGATTTTGCACGAACATTTAGACGTGAAAACGATTTGCTCGCGTTGGATTCCACATAATTTGACAATCGCTCAAAAAAAGGCTCGTGTCGATTGGTGCAAACAAATGCTCAAGAAATTCAATCGTGGTGCTTCAAAAAACATTTAAAAGATTGTCACAGGTGACGAATCGTGGATATATGTGTATGATCCCGAAACAAAACAACAGTCGACTGTATGGGTCTTCTAAAGTGAAGATAACCCGACTAAAGTTGTTCGAGCAAGAAGCACTTCAAAGCAAATGGTTGTCTGTTTTTTCGCCATTAGTGGACATGTGGCAACAGTTCCACTAGAGGATCGTAGAACGGTCAATTCTGATTGGTACACCACCAAAAACAACCGCCGTTGCAAAATAATTCTTCATCATGATAATGCGAGCTCTCATACATCGGCTCAAACCAATCAATATTTGACCGGTCAAAAGATCTAATTGACGATTTTCGACGCCCGAAGAAGCAGTTGATGCATTCAAAACACACGTTTTGGAGATATCAGTTTCGGAGTGGCTTGAATGCCATGGCAAGTGGTTCGAGCGAATGCAAAAGTGTATCGATCATCATGGCGAATATTCTGAAAAACAATAAGGCCATTTTCAATAATAAATATTTATCTGTGTTAGTTATTCTCATACATAAACGGTGCCCCACGTAGTTGAGTTGGATTTCTAACATTACCGTTAATGTTGGATAACCTATTATTGTGACGAGCCTTCACCGGTAATAGCTATTGCACTTTTCTAACTATTACAGGTAACGCTAAAATCTAACATTACAATTGAACGTTCTAGAATAAAAACAACTTATTGTTTACTCGCATATCGAAACGCGACTCAAAACGGATGCATATCAAAGAGAGACAATATTTTGTTAACAAAGGAATAAAGAACATTGCATTTTTTCATATAAAGTGTGTATGCTTCGATTTGTTCTGATAACTGGCCACTGTTCTGTCTTGTTTTAGTAACAAAATTTTGTTTCGATTTGATATGTGACGCAGTTTAACGGTATAAATATTTCGCACTCTTGGAGGCTCGGTATAGAACACACAAAAAGTGAAAAAAAACTTCTTACTCTCAAATTTAATATACAATCAAATGCCTTGTATCAGCGATTTTTATTGCGCAGTTGTAACACAGTTGCGCAGTTGTGTGTTCTATTGACACACGTCAATAGAACGTTGTTTGTAAACACAATGCCATGCATTGAAAAATAACATGTAAGGGTGAGCAAGATAGCATTGAAAAACTATTTGGGTGACAGAAATGACAAATTTTTACAATATAGGCCATTTAATTGTGCATAACAATTGAGAAAAAATATGAGATTTTTTTTTCACTTTTTATGCTCATATAATTTTTCTCATTTTTTGCGATTTTCCATCATCTACACAGTGTTTCGCAAAGAAACGTAATGATTTTCAAACGAAAAAATAATGAAATTTTGTGTAAAACTTTGAAAGTCTAATGAATTAGACATTTCAAAAACCATTTGTTTATACTGTCTACAAGTTAGCGAAGCTAAGACACGAGGTACTATGTGGATGTTTCGCTCTAAAAATCAAAATTATTACCATAGTGCTAACTAATGTCCTCTATATGAATAATCCATAACAATGGGTGCAGATAGTCAGATGTATAGAGTCCATAGGTTGTGAAGTTGGCGTTGGGGGGGGGGGTTGGTTGTATAATTTCAAAATATTCCAAAAATGTAAAGGGGTAACTTTTTCGATTTGGTCTCGCACAAATTCCAAAATGCATTCCTGGGGGGGAGGGGGGTGAGGGTTGTCTCAGAGCATTCGCCTCAAAAAACCCTAGTTTTTAACGAATTTTACAAGATGTTGCGTGGATTAGTAAATCTGTATAATTTGGCCATTTGAAGGTTTATAAATAATAAAATGGTCTTAATTGATGAGATAAGATCAATTTGAGCGTAAAAATGTAAAAAATCAACCAAAATTGTTATTTCTAAAAATCACATTTTTTTCGATATTTTTTGAAAAAGTTCTCTTCACTCTCGTTCAAGTCGCCACCCTATATGACATATAACCCCATCAAAAAATGGCTGTTTTGGAATCAGCTCAAGCTTATACAACTACTAAAAGCTGTAGAGCCAAATCGAGAAAAATTCATCCACCCTAACACACATCAATGAAATTCATAGAATCAAAACATTTGTGCAGTCGAAGGAATTCTGTGTGGTAACAGCAATGACGCTAGAACAAAAGCGTGCATTTTTGAAAAAAACCTTTCGCCGATTTTTCCGAAGAGCATTTACGGTTTGTACGTAAGCTGCTCCATATATTTCTAGAAAAGCATATACAACGCAATCATTTTTTATCAAAAATGGCTTTATTGTATTTCAAAGTATTCACCAAGGTTGATTAGATGTGTGAGAGCTTGCATTATCGTGATGAAGAATTATTCTGCGATGGCGGTTGTTTTTTCTTATTTCACCAATCACTTCCGGCAAACAAATGGTGGTATACCAATCAGAATTGACGGTCTCACGATCTTCTAGTGGAACTGTTGCCACATGACCATTTCTCTCGAAAAAACAGGCGACCATTTGCTTCGAAGTGCTTCTTGCTCGATCAACTTTTGTTGGGTTATCTTCACTTTGGAAGACCCATACTGTTGACTGCTGTTTACTTTCGGGCTCATATCCATAGATCCATGATTCGACACATGTGACGATATTATAAATGTCTTTTGATGCACCTCTATTGTATTTGTTGAGCATTTCTTTACACCAATTCACACGAGCAATTTTTTGATAATCGGTCAATTTATGTGGAATCCAACGAGAGCAAATCTTTTTTACGGCCAAATGTTCATGCAAAATCGTGTGTATGCTTCTCATACTAATGCCCAAGGATGCCTCAATCTCACGGTATGTAATCTTGCTTTATCATGTTTCTTACAGCATCGATAGTTTCTGGAACAATAACCGATTTTGGACGACCTTCACGGAATTCGTCGATGAGCGAATGACGACCACGATTGAATTCAGTAAACCAGTGATATACAGTGGCCTTGCATGGAGCTTCATCGCCAAAGACCAAATGAAGTTGATCAAAACACTGTTGTTGAGATACACCCAATCCAAAGTCGTAGCAAATTATCGCACGAAAATTTTCACGAGTAAAATTCATTTTTTTGTTGAGACGCAATTTAGATGTCACTGTAAACAATACAAATAGCGCGCGTATGACAGAACGTTCTGAGATCGTTTATGCTACCAAATGTTAAACTTAATGAATATGACAATAGGTTACAGTTGGGCATTTTCGGTATCTTATTATTCATCTTATTATCTTATCATTCTAATAAGATCAAACTATATTATTACTTATTACTTTTTTGCACTAATAAGTATAGTAATAAGTATAGTTATTAGAATGTTACTAGTCAGAAGACTAATAAGATGCATGTATCTTATTAGTATAGTTTCTCACCAGTATATTTCGTTTGGTGTTACTAGAAGCAAATAGTACTGAAACACGAAAAACAGCAGAAAAGCAGTCAAAATCACAAAAAAACTCCCGATCGATTTTTCTCGCATTTCCGATGGGAAATCGGCAAAAATAAGCAAATTTGTGTTCACAAAGTGAACAC
>NW_022201234.1:0-8117 GCF_009176525.2 Contarinia nasturtii
TAACTCATATTCGGTTGCTGTGTCTTTATGCGAAAATGTTTAAAGAGGAATCCTCGATAGCGCGACAAAATATTTTGCGCTCTCGGTCATTCCTCTTCCAAAGCGCAAATAAGAGCGCCTGCGACTTCCATTTAGCGCCCGTATACTACACGGGCGGTTTAGTCTAAACCCCGATTTTTTCGACAAATCGGTTGTCCAGAGCATGATTTTGATGGTTAGATACAAACTTCTAAAATCGAAGACAATGCAAATCAGTCCATTCAGTGTAATGCAAATGTGCTATTCGATAGCCCATGAATAAAGGTTAATACCAATAAAAAAGAATTTTATATTGTTTGTTTTTTGTTCAAACGGTGGACATCTGAATTTAGTGCCAAAACTTTCTTAACATATGTTATTTACTGAATGTGAAACGTAGTTGATTACATTAAGCTTAGGAATATCCTAATTCTTGGAATATAGGTTTAATGGGGTCAGAGTGATACACGGGGTACACTGATACACCCCATTTTTTTAAACGGTAACACATAATGTCAAACTGTTGTTGTTTTGAAATCCGCTGTTAATAGGCTCACACTTGGCAAAGACACACTCAATACGTCAGATCAACGAGAGTCGTCGTACAGTCAAATTTGTGTTTTCGGCACATACCGTTACCATTTTTTTACACTTTAGAATCTCGATTGTTTTTTATTTCTTTACATATGCAAGGATCAAGGTGAATATAATTTGTTGCTATTAAAGCCTGCTTTCATTTAATAATAAGTGTTTTAGATTTTATCCACTCGTTGCTGAAAAAAATCAATCGAAAGTGAAAAAATCAAGCATGTGTGAGTGTGAGATACACTTTGTTGGGGGCAACGTGATATAGCAGTATTTCGTAATGTTTGCAAATTTTATCATTTTCAAAATATTTTATTTGGCTTTTATGTATTTTCTTAGTACTTGTATAAGATTTATAATCGTTCTTTTTTAAATTTGTTTTATTTTTAAACAAAATTCGATGATTGAACGTGTTATTAAACACTTATTAAAACATTTTGTGGATCTTCACTTAAAAATTTAAGATATAAAGTATTAACGCTACTTCGCTCGGAAGGTGACTACTTCGAAATCGAATCACAAAAATGGTGGGGCTAAGTTGAAAATTAGTCAAAACTTTGTGTTTTGTTTTGGTTTGAACTGAAAGCAATATCTTTAATGATACATTTGGGATTGTTTGCATACAAAAAATTTATATTTCAAGTGAGTTTATTTGAATATAATGACAATAGAAATGACAAAAGAAAATATGTTGATTTTTCGAAAAAAATATTTTGAAGATAATATTATTTTACCAATTCCCAGTCATCATCCGATTCTTCATCTTCGTCGGAGATACAATTGGGCATGTGAATACATTGGATATGGTGCGTACACAATCGACGTGTGCTTTGAGACGGCATACAATGCAAATTTTTAATCGTTGCGTTTTCAGTATTATGTTATGTGCCCATGATTCATCACTGTAACATCTTCTATGCTTGTTCATCGGATGTTTTCTTTATACAGTTTGCCAATGTGTTTCGATTGACACCATGTAATGAAGCTGTATTTCCAAATGACATTCTGTCACGACGAACTGAAAGAACAGCCGCTTTCATATTTTATTTATCTACCCCAACCGTCTTGTATTTTGCTTTAACTCCATTTTTCTTTTATTTATAAGTTTTTCGAAGAAATAATAGTATCATTCAATTCAGCTCGTCTTAAGCTTCAAAAATCACTTATCAGATTTTCTGTGCGAATGAATTTCAACCATAAAACCCAAAAAATCTTAGATTTTTTTTTAATTTTAGAGAAAAAAACACTATGTTTGCACTTGTGAACGTCTGTCTGAATACTGACTTGCACAAATCAAAGTTTGACACTAGCCATCATTTCATGTCATAATTACGCGTTCACAGCGAAATCGTAGGGTTCGATACGATGAACCAGTAAAAAGTTTTTCGTGGGTGGCCAACTTAGACCCGTGGCCAACTTAGCCCCAGTCTCCCCTACTAAAGGTGCAACGTAATTGGCACTCCATATTCATCAGAAATGAAGCTAAGGACAAGATCAACAACTTTGCTCAAGGAAGTTGTTTCATAGAAAAGGCTGAAATGTCCCAAATGTTCACTCATTTTGACTATTTTTTCATGAAAATCGAAAAATAAAAAATTCTTGATGTAAACGGAGAAGTGCAACTAAAACCTCATGGAGATATGACAAGAAATTTTTGATAGATATTAATGACAGTGCTACCAACCTATAACATATAAAGTTTTCACGATTACATTTCCCCACGAAACTTAAACTAAAATTTCTTACTCTTTTTTGCCCACAGTAGTATGTTGTAATTATAATAATATTGCAGTGAACCCCGATGATATGATATTATTTTTGTTTTAAAAAAAAAGACAATATGATATGTATGATACACAGAAAATACAAAGCATCTGTGCGATGATTCCAGAAATTGATATCACCGAAGAACTTGTATATGGAATAATATCTAAATTGCCATCGGAACTTGTCTCTGGTCCTGATGGAATTCCAAATATATTAATAAATTACTGTATCCAATAATAAAATTGCTAAAGGAATCACTTAAGTCTGTTTGACTATATACAGTACGTTTTTTTATATAGAGTCATCGATTTTTACGACGCACAACAAATTTGACAGTGGATCAAAATGGTCAATATTGAAGGTCACAAAGCACATTAAAAAGTCAAGAGGGTTCGTAACAAAGTGGATCCAGCAGTATAAGCACGAAAAAAATGTGAGTGATCGACCCAATGTTAGGTCAAACGAGCTTCCTCGCCACAGCAAGATAAACGGATGTCAAGTTGTTCGATGAAAATTTAGGTATATCGTTGAGCCAAGGCTTTGAAAGGCTATACCATTTTAAAAAAGACATCTCGAGCTCCACTGTCAAGAAAAGATTAGATGTGGCCAGTGTTCATTATCGCAGTATATTGAAGAAAACACTTTTTAAAGATAACCAGAAGAAAAACGCATTGACTGGGCAAAGCAAAATTCAACAAGAGATTGGAGTGAAGTGAGGATGAACGAACTTTATCAACACTGTTACCCACCGCCAAAAAGTTCCATGGCAACGGCAATTCGAATTGGCTTCTATTAGAAGGCAACGATCCAAAACACAAAAGTCGTCTCTGCACCGGTGGAAGGAGGAAAATGACATTAAACAAATGGACTGGCCGCCACATTCACCCGATTGCAATCCGATCGAAAAATTTTGGGCTATTATTAAGAAAAGGCTTCGTGGTAAAACACACCGCAATTTGAAGCAGCTCAGTTCATTCATTCAACGCCTGTGGAAAGGTTTTCAACGCGGAATATGCTGAAAATTTGAGCAAAAGTATGCCGAATAGATGAGCCCAGGGGCAGAGCAGTACTAGAATAATCATTTTTGTTTAAAGTAATTCTATGTTACGAGTAGTAATCCATATTAATCATATTAATGACATTTGCTAGGCATAAAGCGATAGCATTTCAGAAAGGTAAAATTCATCAAAAATTTAGATTTTTGTATGAACTCAATGGTATTATATGTGGTCAAATTTTTGATGGACATTGGTTTATCGGTTTATCGGCTTCAAAAATGTTAAGTGGTTTTGCAATCCAACAAATTTTTGATACACTTTTCATAAAAAAATGTAAGAAAACATTATTTCTGTATGGAAGTCATGCCTGTATGATATCAAAATGACGTGAATGCATAGGTTAATTTTTTTCAATTTTTTTGAGCAAAAAATCGGGAATTTTATATGGGGGTAAATTTCATCAAGTTTGGTAAGATTTTATAAGTATTTTGCGATGTAATGAAATTCTTACCAATGAACTAGATATTTTAATGTCGACATCACTCTGACACAAAATTTCGACTTTTAAAATACGTGTTGTTGTCGTTTCATTGTTGCGGTGTTTTGGTAGGGACGAATATTTTACTGACATGTATTGGGTGTATAAATTAATTTTGATCGCTGACAATTAGATGTCGCCACTTAAAACTGTATGTAGCTTGACAGATGAATCCAATTGCATTTGGTACATGTGACATTTGCCAATCTAATTCAGAGCAGAAATATTTATTTTTGACTCAGTGTCATTATTTTCTGATCGATTCAAAATGAGTGATGAAAAAGTGTTTTTCTGTCTGGCCCTCCTTTGGTTAAATTTTTTCCCTCTAAATAAAGTGAAAATACATCTAAAGGTTATAAAATGTTGCAGGAGACGAGACCTCTCAATCGCCACAGAGAATGTTGAATTTGGTGAAAAAGAAGTGGTGAATTTGTTGAAAAACTGTGAACTCACCAAAAAAAATTGAATGATGGGCTATTGGCGTTTTTTATTCGATAAAGATGCATGAAAATGCATCAGAAAACATCAGAAGCATTAAATATATGCGAATCAATCGTTTTAAGACATTTGTAATGAGGTAAGACCAAAGAAATTGTGTGCCACACCAGCTGAATCCAAAACTAGTTGTAAGACGTTTTTTCACATTTTGGCACAATGTTCCAAAAATAAGAAAAAAAGAAATTTTTGTATCGTATTGTAACTGGAAGTGAAGAGGGCATCTGCTACGATAATCCTAGGCATAAAAATAAGGGTTCAATCCCACACAATCGTCAAAATCGACAGCATAGCAGGATTTTGATGATTTCTCGGTAATGCTCATTATTTGGTGGGATTAAAGTGGTGTGGTGTATAATGAGAGAAAAATTGAAAAAAACTGCGACAAGAAATAGTCGAAGGATTGCTCAAAATTTGACATATTTCAAACATCGTCAAACAAAAGATAGAGGCGTTCGGTTGGGATCGGCTTGATCACCCCCCGTACTCTCCAGACCTTGCTCCTTCTGATTATCACTTGTTTCGATCGATGCAAATGGGCTTGTCTGAGATATCGTTTAGAAATCCTGAAGGAGTGCGAAAATGGGTCGATCAATGGATAGCCTCAAAAGATGAGGAATTCTTTCGACGCGGAATCGACAAGCTACCAAGAAGATGGGCCGAAGTCATAGCTAACGATGGGCAGTACATTGGTTAATGTACTCATTCTTATTATTTTTAAATAAATGTTTCCTTTCACAAAAAAAACGATCAAAATTAATTTATACACCCAATATATAAGTGATAAGTATATTTGCACTACTTCTCGAACTCAATTGGGGCCAATCATTACAAATAGGAGAAGCTATGACTTTGTGCCATCTCTAAACATCATTGAACCCAATATCAAAGCTTTCATGTTCTCATGAAAGGATTCACTTACGCTTTTCAGTTCCTTTTCTTCAAAGTTCTGTTCCAAATTATGTCACCATCTTAGAAGCTCAATCCAGTAGTAAAAATTCATTGGTTAGTAATGTACTATAAGTAATGGAAATGTAAGTAAATTTACACTTTTTTGTCTGAAAATGATATGATCGGCTGAGAATAAAAGCGAGTATCACTTGCGTTGTATATTGACAATGTATTTGAACGCGACTCGATTTAAGAAGCTCCATCTCTTTCACGCCAGGTTCTCATATATTTTTTTCTTGCAAATAAAATTGCAAAATTGTATAAATTGAATAAGTTTTGCAATAATAATAACGAAAATAATTAATAGAATTTATAATAAATAAAAAAAATTCAAAAAAACACACAAATATTTTATATTATATGATATGTAGCTTTGCCTTGTAGACCATGTAAAGATGGTTACGTGGAGAAAATATGTATTTGTCAAACATTGATATCTGTCAAAAGAAACAACGTAAACAACACGAAGTGAAGCTATTCTGGTGAATCATATAATATAAAATATTTGTGTGTTTTTTCAATTTTTTTATTTATTTTAAATTCTATTAATTATTTTCGTTATTATTGCAAAACTTATTCAATTTATACAATTTTGCAAGAAAAAAATATATGAGAACCTGGCGTGAAAGAGATGGCGCTTCTTAAATCGAGTCGCGTTGAAAGTCGACTGTAAGTGATACTCGAATAAAAGTGACTTTAAGTTTTTTTTAAACCGTCTCCAATCTCCATCTTATGTAAATCCTATACAAATTACAAAGACACTTTTAAGATTTTTTCTGCTTAAAGTCTCTTTTATTACCAGCCGTACATATATGCTTCGAATTTTATTTTTTCCATTGTGCAATACTGAGTGGGGCACCTTCTATACCACACACATTGAACAGCTGACATCCAGATTTTCAATATTCTAAAATTCATAAATGGAATATCCAAATGTTTGTCTTGATGATATTGATACTGCTTTCAAAGATTTATTTGATTCACATTTGAATATACAATAATTAAAGTATTTAATATTTTACTCTTTTTACGTTGTTGAAAATAAGAAATAACTAGGAATTTCATTGTCGAATCATCATTCCATTAATCATAATATTTGCAAGTGCCGTTCTACGTCTTCGCCATGCGCCCGTTGCTTGAGCATGATACTGTAGCTGATTGTACCAATACTTAGTACGAACATCATTTTCAGCCTAAATAATTAAAAAGAGACAACATAAAGTAATGAAAATAAAGTCCTTGAATACAGATTATCTTTCAGAATATAGGACCAAAAAATATATTTCAAAAGAAAAAGGTATTTTATACGAAAAGTATTTATACTCTGAAAAAATACATCTGACAAAACCCAAAGTAATTAAGCAAATTCAGGGCCATCTATACAGAATCATAATATGTTTTTAAGAGATTACCGGAGCCCGATCATGGTATAGGATTTCCTATATAAAACTTGTAACTAACAACACCTCTAATGCGTATTCCGAGTACTAATTGACGTTTGTGACAATATGGCCGTCCCGGTTTGGCAAAATCATAATGAATCGATAAAACTGCGTTAAACTGTTAAATCAAAACAGTAGAAATAAATAAATTTTAATTTTTTACATTTTTGAAAATAAAAAATCTTTTGTTTTTTAATTTTGTGAGATTTTCTGTCCACAATATTCAAAAATATTAAATTAATAAAAATGAATTGGTTGACATAACCTCACTTTTGTGTCACAATCGTGATAAACCGTTCAAATAATTATTAAAACAGTAGAAATAAAAATATTTTCATTTTTTAAATTTTTAAAAATAAAAATTGCTTGTTTTGATTTGTAGTTTCCGGTAGTTTCGTGAGATTTACTGCACAATATTCAAAAATATTAAATCAATAAAAAATGAATTGGTTGACATAACCTCACTAAGCCGAATATTGCGTTAAACATATATTTTTCTACATGCTACGACAACGCCATCTCTGTTTCCCCATGTGTGTAGAGTATGTTCAATATTGACAAATCATTCAAACGAGTCAATTTTGTACCGCAAAAAAAGCTGTCATCGTGAAAATATGTCAACAATATTATTCATTGAAATTTTTGAAATTGACTGTGCCGTGTTTATTTTCTAAAACAATTTTCAAATGCATATTTCTGTAAATCTCATTTCAAAGTTTTTGAAATATTTGTACTATGGTTTCATTAAATTCCCGACCGATTGACAGTTGGTTGGCAATATTGCATTTGTTACAATATAGTCATCTTACTCACTCTACAATGCTATTAAGAAGCATGTGATGATAAACAAATAAAAATGTAAACAAGCCACACGCGACTGCAAAATGCCGAATATGGGCTTATGTGTATTCGTGCGCGCGTCTCTCTCACTCATATGCATTCATGCTTAAACATAATATTGCGCAGTAGAAATTTCGTAATCATAGGCAATACGTGTGTCGAGTGAGAACTTTATTCCGAATGTGAACCAATACATACACACGCTTGTTTACTTTTTTATTGGTTTCTCATTAATGCGTCGCATAAAATAAGTAAATGTATTCAGGGCTGTATAATACTTATTATCCAATTCCTTTCGGGACTACGTTTTTTAAAATGAATTGCATCCATTTATTTTGACAATGTTGAAATATATATATTTAATTTTTTTGAATGGCTGGAATGTTAATAATAAATTAAATAAAAATTGTAATACAAACGGTCTGTTTTTCTCGTTTTTCCGGTTTGAAAAACTACCAATCGATTTTTCTCGCTTTTCCGATG
>NW_022201235.1:0-3461 GCF_009176525.2 Contarinia nasturtii
ATAACCACTGAGAGCAATGACATCGAAACAATGAACACAAATTCAACGAGCTTAAATGAAGAGCGAGTTAATGCATTATTGGCAACGAGAGATCAAGACAATTTGTTAGCAACAGCAAGAGTAAAAGTGAAGTCTAAAATTGGTGAAAAAATGGACGCGCGCACAGTGGTTGATAACGGTTCACAAAGCGCAATGATTACCGAACGATTGGTGCAAGTGCTGGCATTAAAACCAGAAATTGTGTATGTGAAAATTGACATGGTTGGTGAGAAAAATCTGCAATCCTTCAAGCGTGTGAAATTAGAAATATCATCGAGATGGCAAAATGGTTATGTATTCACAACGTACGCATTGGTTATGAAGAACATAACGCGGTTAAATGTTTTCAAGGGTGATTTGTTGCAGTATCCGCACTTACAAAATCTGAAGTATGCGGACCCATCAATAGATTCAAATGACAAAATTGATCTGTTATTGGGAGTAGCGGATTATTCTAGAATTGTGGAGACCGGCGTGATAAGAGCCAGTGATGAGGAACCTATAGCCCAAAATTCAAGATTGGGCTGGCTCATCATGGGACCACAGGCAAATTTGGATGTGACGGATTTGAACTTGACAGATAAGATGAACCCAATAAAAAATAAAGAGTCTTACAGGAGTAAGACGAACTTTTCCGCACGGTGGTAGATGCGTATTCTATTAAGCTATTTCAAAATAATATTTGTTCGATTTTTCAAGCCTTTCAAGCGGCGTTAAGTTTGAGGCCAAAAAATGTGTTCGGCATCGAAATATTCTTTTATTTAATAGCAGAAGTACTCGGAAAAGATTTTTCACACTTCATGATGAACCCATTTGTACGACATTTGAAAGAATTCTATTTTCTATAAAACACTATCAAAAATATATCTGACGTTAATTTTGCCATAAACATTATTTTTGAAACACTTTTCATACAAAAGCAAATCAAAATGGATTTTTGTATGGGAATCATACCTGTATGGTATCGTAATCATGTGAAAATTTGCAGAGGTTATTTTTTTCACAAAAAATTAACATTCGAAAAGTTTGGAGAAATTTCAACGAAAATTATGAGTACCTCCCATACAAAATATTCTTTTTTGAACCAAAAATTGAAAATGTTGTATGGGAGGTACTCCTAATTTTGATTAAAATCTTATCAAACTTTCAGAATGTTATTTTTTTTGTGCAAAAAATAGTCTGTGCAAAGTTTCACGTCATTAAGGTAGCATACAGGCATGGCTCCCATACAAAAATGCAATTTTTTGGTGATTTTTTCAAGGAAACTGTATCAAAAATTGATTGTATCTCAAAATTAACCTCGGATTCGGTTTTCTCGTGCCAAAAAACCCCCCAATACATATTTTTGAGTGTTTAAGTCTAAATTAAGTATGACTTTTGGACGAAAATTGGACTCTTTTTCATAGGTATCACTCCAGGCATGACATTTTTTTCCATCAACCAAAGTCGCTCAAAATCTGATGATTTCTATTCCTGGGGACCCCCAATCATCCCGTGAAGTCAGATTTCAAATAACTTTTCTGGGTGGTGAGAAAATCGATGGACAAATTTTGCGTACGGCGGACAACGTACGACGTACGACGTGGAACAGACCCACACCAACCATGCTCAAAACGGCCTGATTCGGGTTCTCTGACCTCAGAAACGTCCAGAAAACATGTTTTTGAGGTTTCGTAAATTTTGACCCATTGCAATACTTTCCCCTTTCACACTAGGTGTGTGCGGAAAAGTAATATAAAAGTAGATGTAATGCTAACAAATGTAGAAGTGGTGAATAAAATGACGAAATTTATGGACAACGAGAATTGCGATGATTCAGATGGTAGTGAAGACGAAATGACTGAAGAAGAAAAGTTTTGTGAAGAATTTTACAAAAGGACAACAAGACAAAATGCAGATGGTCGATTCGTTGTTTCTCTTCCATTTAAAAACCAAAAATCACCAGAATTGGGTGATTCACGAAAGATGGCAATGGCAACTTTATTTCAATTGGAAAAGCGAATGGCAAAAAACAACGAGTTCAAAATGCTATATAAAGAGTCTATCAATGAAGCAATCAAATTGGGACATATGGTACTGATCAAAGATGCACCGATGGATGGACATTATATCCCACACCATGCAGTAATGAAAGATAGCACAACCACAAAGTTACGACCAGTTCATAATGGATCAGCCAAAACGTCCAACGGTAAATCATTGAATGAACAAATGGCCATCGGAAAAATCGAGCAAACAAGCATTTTGTTGAACTAATGTTAAGGTGGCGAAAAAATAAAATAGCAGTAATAGCGGATTTGGAGAAAATGTATAAACAGATTCAAATCGACAAAACGCAATATAAATATCAGCTGGTGTCATAGATTCTGACGTGGGTCCATAGGGCCCATATTACCCCCCCTGAAAAGCGGCTCAAAAATTACCCCCCTTGATTTTTAAAAAATTACCAATTACCCCCTTGATTTTTGATCATATTTTTGCTTGATTAATTGTCAAATCAGCAACTTTCAAATCGAATCGAATGTTACATATCAACTTTTATGCATTGAAATATTTTTCGAAAAATTTTGAAATTACCCCCCCAGATTTTAAGAAAAATTTTGAAATTACCCCCCCAGATTTTTCGAATTTTTTTGAAATTACCCCCCCCAAAAAACTCAGGACGTCAGAATCTATGGCTGGTGTTGTGGCGAGAGAATCCAAATGAGCCAATTAAAACATACGCATTAACGACTGTAATATTTGGGCTGAGCGGATCACCGTATTTAGCGATGCGTACATTGAAACAGTTGGCAATGCAAGTAGCTAAAAAATATCCATTGGCGTCACGTGCTATAATGGAGAATTTTTATATGGATAATTTTTCTGGCGGAGCGGAATCCATAGAGGACGCATCGAAATTGTGCAACGAATTAACAAAAACATTCGAAAGCGCTCAATTCAATCTTCGTAAATTTGCAAGTAATTCGAAAGAATTTATGGAGACGATTCCAATCGAAAAGAGAGAAATAGTCAAAGAAGAGATAATAGTGTCTTTGGGAGTAGCATGGAATCCGGTAAGGGACACTTTTTCATTGAGGATAAACATGAGTCAAGAAATTCCCACAACGGAACGAGAACTTTTTTCGCAAATATCATCTTTATATGACCCGATCGGTTGGGCGGCACCAGCAATACTAAAAGCGAAATTGTTAATGCAAAAAACATGGAAGGAGAGCGGACAGTGGGATGAAAAATTGCCAAAAAATATCATTGATGAGTGGTGTAAAATTAAAAATGAGATACCATTATTATCAAAATTAACGATCCCACGATGGATAGAGATTTCTACATGGCTTTTGTGATGCATGTGAAGTTGCATATGGAGCGGGCGTATACATACAAGCAAAATGTGACGATACGATAAAAACAGCATTAGTCGC
>NW_022201236.1:0-4653 GCF_009176525.2 Contarinia nasturtii
GTCATCGATGTACCTGTTGATCGAATCATCGTTTTGTACACGTTTTTGAATAAGTTGGCTATGTTCCCGCACTGGTTGATAGCTTACTCTCAATGGCAATTGTTCAGGTGCAGAATTTAATTTTATATCAGTTGAAAATAAAGGGCTGTGATCGTTTTCAACTTCAATAATATCGGTGTCGACTAGACTGGCCCCCAAAACACAAAAGTTGAAATTTGTTCGCTCTTACCTCGGAATACTTTTCCATATGGTGTGCAAATAACGTGTGTAAAGTTTCATGCCGATAGCTCAACGCTAGATGGTGCCGCAAGAGCTCGGTAGGTCATTATGTGAATTCATTGAAAAATGACGTTTTCAGATAAAATAAAAATATCTTCGCACAACCATATCGACTAAAAATTGATGGTAATCGTCATTTTCCATCAAACACCTGCCACTGGTGAGGTTTCAAACGATTTGGATGAAAATAAAACACATCTCCATGCAAAATTTTCATTTTTTTGGCCAAAAATTCCAATTTCATCACCAAAAATGAAGGTTTTGTACCAAAAGTACGACAAACCTCCACAAATTAATCTCATTTGAAGTTAGAATACTTTCAGAGCAGAACTAATGTGATTCCACTTTGGTATACATCCATTTGAACGCATCGTATAGCTGGAACACTGTCATTTGGATAGCAAATTGTGAGCAATGAACGTGGGGCCAAAATATGAATATGAAACATGATTTATTCGAACTACAATTCACTTCTAAACCTATTTCAATGACTAAATTCGATCAATTTTGACTGTATAAACAATATCAATGCTGTTGGAAAGCGTTCTGGCCTGATTTGCACATTGCTATACTGGCCGAGGTGAATGTATGTTTTCAACTCGCAATATAATATGGATCATTTTATGAAGAACCAAAAGTGACATTCAATTGGTTTTAAATCATATATTTTATGCTAAAATCGATAGAATATCATGAAATATCACATTCAGAGCCATTTAATTCATATCTATCTCTTTAAAAAAAACTGCTTTAAAAGGTATTTATCACCTAATCGAAAAGGACCGAGTACGACGTTTCCCCCTTTGCTAAACGAAATTAATCCGATATACGGCGCTGATGTAAATGTCACTCTGTCATTCCACAATAATACATTTTTTGGCTTGACTTATATATTGTCTCTTGCTCTTCATTCAACATGCATAATTTTTGAACGGTCGAGTAAAAAAAAGAAACATATCATAAAATATTCTCCTTACGTTTTTCATAAAAATTCTCTATATTTTAAATTTATTTGTTTAAAAATAACAATAATTTCAATTTTTTTTCATAGATTGAACAAGAATCTAATGTAAAAAGTAATACCAATGCGACACCTACCGTTAAAATGAAAAAGGAAACTTATTTGGAATTTTAACATTTTGGTCCGCCATAACAGCATCTTCGTTTTGCTTCTCTGTGATTGGTCAAGTAAAACGAAGATGCTGTCATATCGGACTAAAATGCTACAATGGAGACCAACTACGTTTCTTTTTGCATTTTTACGGTAGGTGTCGCATTGTCATTACTATTTACATTGGATTCTTAATGAACAATTTTTTTTGAAATTATTGTAATTTATAAACAAATTTATTTTTTTATAAAAAAAATTTTTTTATAAAATTTTTAATGAAAAATGTTAGAAAAATATTTTATGACATGTTTTTTTTTTTCAACGATTCAATAATTATGAATGTGTATGCATTTTAAATGAAGAGCTTATTATTGTCAAGCCAAAAAAAGTATTATTGTGAAATGACAGAGTGACATTTACATCAGCGCCGTATATCGAATTAATTTCGCTTGGCATAGGGGGAAATATTTTGACAGATAGTACTCGATCCTTTCCAAATTTTGATAACTTGATAACACTTAAACGGCTCTAGATGTGATATTTCATGAAATTTCATGATATGCTATCGATTTCAGTATATTTTCAATAAATTCACATAATGACCTACCGAGCTCTTGCGGCACCATCTAGCGTTGAGCTATCGGCATGAAACTTTACACACGTTATTTGCACACCATATGGAAAAGTATTCCGAGGTAAGAGCGGAAAAATTTCAACTTTTGTGTTTTGGGGGCCAGTCTAGTGTCGACATGCATACTGTCATCACTAAAACTAATTAGCTCGACTTTTATGTTGTTTGCATTGTTTTTTTTTCTCTCGTTTATAGCTGTAAATAAAAAATATGTATGCATGCATTATGATGTCATGTTCGCTATTTTTTTCAAATTAAATTAACTCACTTATTTGCGTAACGCAATATTTTGGTTTTCAAATAATTTTCCGCAATGGCAGGAGTGAAATTGACGTCGATTTTATTTACTGTCTTGTACAGCAAATCACGTATGCCTTTTAAACTACGGAATGACATTTTTTACCAGATGTTGATTTTCCTGTCCAACTAAAATGGGAAATCATATCTCTTTCCATAATTTTTGTAAGGACTTTCTTTAACATTTTCGGTTGATTGCCACTAGTTGCCCTTATCTCAGGTTGATCCGCTAAACAATCGATCTGTGAATTTGAAAAAAACACATTTTTAACATTGATTAAAAGAAACAAAATCCACGGACAAAGTTATTCATGGAATGTGTACGTACTGCTACAGATTTGAATTCAGGATTTTTCAATTTGGCTTCAAATTCATGCAGACTCGATGAGTTTTGAATTGGTAAATTATTCGCAGTTGCAAAAACACTCGCTTCTTCTATTTTTTGCACAATATTTGACTTTTTGTTGTTCATTTGAAAATTACCAACATTCAACAGGGTATCTTCAATTACAGAAATTCTCGCTAACGTTTCAATCGAGTATTTTTTAAATTGAAACATTAAATCTTCACAAATACTATATATATCTTCGAATGATTTTGGAATGATCACTTGTGCATGCACGTTGACTTGATGACTTTCATTTTTACTTCTATTCAATGGTTCCAATTCACGAATATTCTCGAACTCATTGTCTAGGTTTATGATGCTTTCGTCGACTTTCTTTGAAGTATGATTTACATCATTTATTTTTGCAAATGATGCCTTAGTAATGGTTGCGACAACCTTTCGTTTTTTCGATATTGGTTCAGGTGGAACATAATTTTCATCATCAAATGAATTGTCTTTAAAAAAAAATCGTCTACGGAACCAGAAGATATTTGCAATTGCATATTCTTTGCACTCGATCCATACCGTTTTGGTGACAGTCGTAATCTCTTTTGCGACATTTTCAACATATAATACGAAATAAATTTTCAAAAAACGTTTTAAATAAGCAAAAAACTCAATTTTTATGAAACATGGTAAAAAACTTGAAATAAGAAGCGCACTGCGAGTACTGATAGTCATCTATCTTTTAATATTGACATTGACATTTTAAATATATCTACTGCACGTGTATGAGTGTATGCACAGACATGTTGATAACTTATACAAGCATAGCTACAACATTGAAAATGATATGCGATTTAACTTTAATTAGAAATTATCTTTAAAAAAAACAGATAAAATGTTGAATACAACACTTACCTGTGCCCCTTTTGGTAAGGTACGTGAACACTTTGTTACAATTGGAGCAACAGATGAAGTCATTAACGATCTTACTGTCGTTTGTAATTATTTCTCGCAGTATAGCACGGTCCCGTTTTCTTTCGTGTTGTATATTTTCCTTCCTTCAGCCCTTTTACTAATTCGTTTTTCTTTTCCAATTCTACCTTGCGAATATTCTCATTTGTTTGTTCTATTCCAAAATGGCAAAAATCAATATTTAATTTAAATCTTCCAACAAATCATCTGTAGTGAGAAATCAATCCTCATTTTGCATACATATTGTCGAGGCGTTTGTTGCCTCGACTCGCTTCTCGCTTGCATTGAATGCGAGCTAAATTTAGATTTAAATCGGCGTACGCTTGTTCTCTCTTTGGAAAACACTATATAAGCAGCGACGCGCCGATGCTCAATGTTCAGTTCTACTTAAACTATGACTGAGAGTCGAACATCTTTCAATAAAGACACCCAACTATTAAAGAGAGTTGTTTTATTATAATCTAGTATAAATAAGACACTACATTTGGCGAGTCCGGCTTTACGAACAACAATTTTTTGACAAAAAAAATTTTTTTTTTTTTTTTAAACCAATGGTGCAATAAAATACACCTAGCGCAACATAAAAATTAAAAGAATGTTTACCAAAAAACAACCAAAAAATAATAAGCGCAAAACAAACATCGAATACAAAAAACAATCACTAAATAGTGATAGTTGACAAAAGAAAAACGACAGTAAAACTTATAAAAAACGAGGAAGAAAAACCCAAAAAGAGGAAGAAAAATCTACAATAGGACCGATCGGCCTCACAAGCACGAGAGGATCACCATCGGACTGGAAACGCAAAAGAATCACCAACGAGCAATGAAAATCGGCACAACCAAAGTGAGTAATCCTTTTAATTCCTTATAAATCTCACACATAGACATGGAACGATCAAATGAGTAACAAAGAAAATAGTGAATCAAACAATTTGTTAGAACTCTTTCCTAGTAAAAAATATCAAGATCAAAATCATTTGAATCAGTTAAGCTTCTCTTAGAATTAGATCAAAAGGGTAAACCTAGA
>NW_022201237.1:0-9402 GCF_009176525.2 Contarinia nasturtii
ATTGCGGTTTATACTGACAAGTTTCTTAACTGAAGCTGTATAGACCAAGCTGGGGGGTGGCCCCAAAATCGTCATTAAAAACCCGAAAAACGTCATTAATTCCCCGAAAATCGTAATTTTTTTACCCAAAAATCGTCATTAATTCCCCGAAAATCGTAATTTTTTTCCCCAAAAATCGTCATTAAATCCCCCATTATCGTAATTATCAATTCCCGAAAATCGTCATTATAAATCCCGAATATCGTCATTACAAATACTGAAAATCGTCATTAGAAAACCAAAAATCGTAATTTTAACCTTAATGATTTTGTTTTCATGTATACTCGGTGCAGTTCGCCGGAGTGTCAAACTTCATTATTTGTTGAGCAAATTTCGTTTTTAACTGTATACCGTTGTGACTAACAAATACAAAAACCCAACTTTTTTTTTTCAAAATTATTTGTATCGAGAACTTAGCGTCAGATTCGATTTTCTCTTTTTGAATTGTTTTAATTTTATTCAGAAAATACTATAAGTATCGAAATTATAATAAATAATATGAAGTGATGATATATATATTCATTTGGCTGTTTTCATAGGAATAGTATGAGAATAGTAGAGGACTATTCCTGGAATAGTGAGAATAGTATGAATTTTTTTTCTGGAATAGTATGAATGAATTTATTTTGTCTCCTTGTCAAACTCCTCCTTGATGTGAGCACCCGTGTGTTTACTATATAAACAAATAAGACAAGCATATTCAAGAATAGATCTTACATGGGCACAGTAAAGGCTTTTCAATGTGTACGGATCGTACATATTCGAACATATTCGTTTCAAAAAATAATACAATGAAAACTCAATAAGTTTTAATTTTGTAAATAAATTTTATTTCAGTCGAGATCTCTTTTAGTGTCATTAATATCCACTTATGTAATATGTACATTGTGTCATTGTCACGATGATTCATTGTGCTTCATTCATTTACGCTTGATATTCCAATGCTTTTCTAGATTTACTGGGAGCACCTCCCTTACGTTTTTTAGCCAGCAATACAGGGTTTCCTATGTCAGGCAGATTGGTCAGCTGGTGCTTCACTGCGATGGCTGCTACATGTTTGCACATATAGTGCTTCAAAAATATCGGACAATTACAAGTAGAATCTATCATCCAATTTTTCATTGTTACGTTTACGGTCCAAAATTGTTGAAAACCAAAGCTGATGTATTCGTCAAATGATTTCCACGAACGTTTGTTGAGAGTTCTGAAAAAATTTTCATTGGCGTTCATTGGATCACATTTAGAAGAAGGCAGCACATACGCAACTTTTTCATTGTTATTCACCTTCACTTTGAAGGATTTGAAATTTTCCATTTGCATTGTAGCCACTTTCATCCACAAATCTTTCGTTATTTTAGGCTCCTCAGCAATCTCTCTTTTATTTTCTTCAAACTGTATTGAAATGTCAGATGTCATTGTTTGCATTGCTATGAGAAATTCATTGAGTGGAAGGCGTTTACGGAATGTTATTTTCCGTTTTATTACGGCATTATGGCTTTCGAGGGCATTGTTTGTGGAAGGAGTATAGTCTGCCGCACCTTCAAACCAATTAGAATGAGACCCAAGCCATTGTTTTTCGAAGTACTCTATAAAATTAGCTTCCAAATCTGCCCATTTCCCACAGAATAGTTGCGCCATCGAGTTAAAAGTTTTTCGGTTTTGAGCTAGCTGCATTTTTCTAATGTCATCAACAATAAGTGGTTTGCTATTTTTCGAAGCAAAAGGTCTTTTTCTTACGTTTCGCAGTACATGTGCGAAGCACATTATATCAAGTTTGGCATTGGGAAACACAGAATAAAAGCCATTGCGGATTGCGTCGGCACCATCTGCGATGAGAGTCATTGGAATGAAATTGATTTTCAAATACTTTTTGATCGCATCTCTGACAGAGCGGAACACAAAAGTGTAATCTTCCGTTCTTTCATGGGAACTGCATGCATAAATCAAAGGATGAAATCGCTTGCATCTGTCCACAGTGCCCATGATTATCAGGGGAAATCCCATCCAGTTTAGCTTGTAAGTTGCATCTATACATATTGTTTGTCTCTTCGATAGCATGGCAAGTAACTTTGGTGTGCTCATTGTGAAACGGAAGCTCATTGTAGCATCATTAATTGTGGAAGACTCATATTCCAGAACAAATGCTTCAGATTTATTCTTCGGAAAGGCAGATTGTTGCTGACACCATTCGATCAAATCGCCTACTTTGATTATTGGTTTCACTTGATTATTGACAAACTTCGACTTGATGTATTCTAATTGTCTTCTGTCTGGGTCGGCATCATTCTGGAATAAATTCTGATCCTTTCGTGCCTTTTTGATATGATTCAATACAGCCGCTGGCTTCATTGTTCCACATTTATACAATTCGTGAATGAACTCGATCATTGTATCGCTGACTGGACGTTTTTTGTCTTTCATTATCTCATCACAATTATGATCAAGCCCATTTGTCTTTGTTATCACTTCATTGCTATTAGCGGGCAAAAGTACTGTATATCGGCGGTTACACCATGTTTTATGGCTTCTGGGTATAGCACCACATCGAAAAACAAAACTTTGCCCTTCTTTTGTTATCCTTCCATCGGTCCATTTGAAGCCCTGCTCCTGTAGCCAATCAACTGCTTCATCGAAATCGTTGCTTCTCCTTTCTTCGACCCATTCGAAATTTTGCCTTTGCTTCCGCTCAGTTTGCAGTTTTTTTTTCGATGAAACGGCATCGTTGTTGTCTCCTTCCGAATTGTCTTTTTCAAAGGACAAATCAGATGCAGTTTGATTTATTGATAAATTAATTCCAGGATTCTTCCCAACATTTTTCGTAAAATTTTCATTGGCATCCAATTCGGTGTTTGGGTTATTTTTATTGTCATCTAATTCGATTTCGGATGTGTCATTATTTTCTGTGGAACAGCTTGCCTGCTTCGATATTTGAAATAAGAAAAATGAGTACATATTTGCATTGAAAGTGATTTTTGCATAATTCATTGTCGATTGCTTTCAAATTCACCTTTTCGAACGAGCTCAGTAGTTTTTTTATCGGCTTTGCAGCTGGGATGTCATTGAGGCAAATCGTACGTTTTAATTTCTTTTTGGACTGAAACAAAAATTAAATATGAAAATCAATTTGAACAACCTCCTTATAAATTGATGAATTACCTTTTTGGGAGCAGCAAGATTTCCTTCGTTCCCATCGCTATCTGAAGAAGTATCGTAGATGATTCTCTTGAAATTACGTCGCATTCCTCCTCTTTTAGTACACTGTTCAATGAAATATTTCACGAAATTATTAAAAGAAATTATTCCATATATATAAAAATACCTTTTGAGGCTCTGAGCTGGTATTGGACCTAGGCTCTGAGTCATTGTGTCGATTTGTTTTAGAATTTTCAGTGATCAAATTATTTTCATTAGGCTTACGTCGCTTCGTTTTGGTGGCTTTCTCTGAACTCTTTGGTTGAGTATCACAAACTTCCCTCTTTTTATTCTGTGACGTAATAGAAAACTCGTTTTACTTTAATATTCAAAATAATTTTTTCCCACAAATTTACCTTATTCATTGCATCAGTTCCATTATTATGATCATTGATTATTGCATCTGATACTATTTCAGGCGGATTGTTCTCAATCAGATTATTTTCATTGGGTTTTCTTTTTCGCTTCGATGTGATAACATTGCTTGAACTCTCTGGAAGAATATTAACAACGTTCGTTTTTTTTCTCTGGAATGAAGAATTTTATGTTTATTATTATTTGCCGTGTCATTGTTCAAAATAAATATTCATCGTTTTATTCACCTGAGATCGTGTTTCCATTGATGAAATATTTGAATATTTAACTTATGCTAAGGTAATAAATTAATAAATAGATCCGTATAAATTATATTGCTATGACCGGCTTTTTATATCTCAAAAAACAAAGTGAACAAATATTGGCGGGATGTCATTCTGTCAATTCCATGCGTTACTGTGCGTTCAACCTCATTGTATGGATTGTACGCATAGAGACCAATTTATTTAAATGTCAAATCTAAAACAAAAGTGAACACATTTGTGGCATATCAACATTCGATCTTCAATATCTCAACATTTTTCATTTGAAATTATTCCTGAATCTGAATATTTAGGTAAGTCAAGTAAATTGAATATTTATGTACATAATTTGCCATATGAAAAACAGTAATTTGGTTCTTATACAGTGATATATTATGTGTGTTCTTCGTATTCAGAAATATTGTGTTCACTCACAAAAGTAAAATTTTTAAATGTGCCAAGTAATGAAAAATTCAAAGCCACAACCTAATTTGTGTTTGTTCTCAATTTTCAACAGCAAAATGCCAAAAGGAAAAGGTCGAAGTCAAAAGGCTAAAAACGATAACAGTGCAATGCAAGCATTTGAAGAAAATATCGTACAGAATGAAATTCCTCGACCTGTGCGCAGAAAAGGAAATGAGAAAGACGTTGACAATGATAACAGTGATAAGCTGAAAACAACTGCTGTTAGAAACAAGCCACAGAGATCTCGAAGCCGCATGCAATCAAAAAATCAGAAAAACAGTGAAAAACGGAACAATGATGAATCCTCTGTAACAACACCGCTTCAACCGTCACCGCGCCGATTGCGAAGTCGGAATAAAGCTCACCAAGTTAAAGAAAATGGCGTTAGCGCTAGTTCCAGTGAATCTGTCATAAGAAAGCAGCCAAAGCGATTGCGTCGTCCAATTCAGCCGGCTAATCATGAAAACAAAGAGGACAACCGTGCCAAATCCAATGAAACTGAGGTTAGAAAACCGTCTGTGTCGGTGCGACGTCGAATTCAGAAGAACAATGACGAAAACAGTGCCAAATCCAAAGGAATTGGCGTGTTGAATGAAATATCAGATGAATCACTGATTAACGATAACGGTAATACTGCGATGAATTTTTCAGCTCAACTCAGATATGATGAAACCGCTATTAGAACACAGCTTCAACAATCACAGCGCCGATTGAGAAGTCAGAATAAAGACGACCAAGTCAAAGGAAATATCATACACAATGAAACCGGCAAACGAAAACGGGAAACAAAGACCAAAAAATTATGTCTAACCGAAAAAATTGAAAATGAATCTCCATCCAATGATTACATACTCAATGAAGTTGTATTATGTGCCATACCAGGATATTCAATGTGGCCAGCCCGTATCATCGATATACTCAGCCAAACTATATTCGTTGAATTCTTCGGTACAGGCCAAATGTAAGAATATAATAGTATCAATTTTTTATTGCATCAAATGATTGTTTATTTCATTGTCTTTTTTTCAGAAATCCTGTTCGAGCAAATGCCTTAAATCGATTTGATGTCACGAAAGCCATTCCACTATTAGAGAAAAAAGGATACACAAAAGCGATGCGAGAGCTTGAATTTGTTTTGGAAATTCCCGCTGATATATCTTTGTTTGAATGAACAACAAAACAATGAATAACCATGTAAAAACCACAATAAAACCATCGATTTAGGATCTTTACAGTCATTGATATTAATCGTTGTCTGCATACGCTCTATTGACGACGATTTTCGGGTTTTTAATGATGATTTTGGGGCCACCCGCAATGCACAATGATCTAAATTCTCGTTCAAACCTTCATATCCGATTTTCATATAAAATTTATTGCCAAAAAAAAATAAAAAAAAATAAAACATTATTGATAATGAAGTGTTTGAATCGTCAAAAGCATAGAGATATGTGAACGCATGCTAACCAAACGCATCATACTGAACTTACATCAACGCATACATTTGACACATAGTTTCGGATAGCTGTCATCAATTTTCATTGTTTTCATAGCTCATTTATAATTGTAGAACATTTTCTGAATCTTGGGTTTAATATTAATCACTAAAGGAAATTGTTTAAAGTATAACAATGACTGCATTGAAGCACTTTGGAACAAGAGACTTATACGAAATTTTGCAAATCGATAGAGATGCTCAAATTCAAGATGGTAGGTTTTTACTAGAAATTTTTATTTGTTGTACGATTGTAAGCAATGAAAAAAATGTATTTACAGTGAAAAGAGCCTTTTTCAATATGGCTAAGAAATACCATCCGGATCGTGTAGAGGATGCAATGAAAATTGAAGCTGGAGAAAAATTTAATATAATACACAATGCATACACTATTTTGTCACAGCCAGAAAAAAAAAAACTGTACGATGAAGGTCGAGATGTCCTCTTTACTAGAAAGACTATCGCTGCTGGCTGGGAAATTTACATGAAACCAGTGCAGAACAATGACATTGAACAAGCCAAAAAAATGTATCAGGGTTCAAAAAAAGAAGAGGAAGATTTGATCAGAGAATTCAAAGCTGGAAAGGGGAGTCTCACACACATTTTGAATAATTTACCATTTATGCGCGTGGAAGACGAAAACCGTATTATTGAAACCATCAATGATTTGGTTTATCAAGGAAAGCTACCGAAAATAAAAATTAAGAAAATTAGAAAATAAGAATGAACCAATGTAAGATCTATTCTTGAATATGCTTGTGTTATTTGTTTATATAATAAACACACGGGTGCTCACATCAAGGAGGAGTTTAAATAAAGACAAAATAAATTCATTCATACTATTCCAGAAAAAAAATTCATACTATTCTCACTATTCCAGGAATAGTCCTCTACTATTCTCATACTATTCCTATGAAAACAGCCAAATGAATATATATATCATGCACATAACATATGCCCGAATCGTACACTGGTTTTATGTACAAAATAATATTTCAGATAACCGAATAAATCGAAAATTATTAAAGAATAACATTATTTTATTTTATAAAAATCATGAAAAACACACAGAGTTGGTTTTTGCCAACAATTGGCGCCATCTCTTGGCAGTTTGTGTTGAAACAGTGTGAAGTTGATATAGTTGATGGATACAGTGTGAAGTTGAACCTGTCAAAATGAACTGTTAAACCAAAACTGTAGCGTTGTGCACATAATATTTTAAGAAATAAAGTGTTTTTCAAAGACAAATCATGCAGGCGAATATAAAGGAAGAGGTAAGAGAATTAACTTTTGAGCATCAAAATGATTGTTTATGTTGTTAATAAAATGTGTGTTCGTATTTTTTAGAGCACAACGAACGATTTTTCTTTCGTTCTTTGGGTCAAAATGGGAAAGTTTCCACATTGGCCAGCAAAATTTGTGAATTTCAAGGGAGAGAGCCACATTGAAGTTGAGTTGTTCGGTGGTGGCTTGCGTATGAATTTGTCACAATTGAACTGTTTTTTGTACACAAAGGAACACCCAACCGGATTGAATACCAAAAAATACAAGCAGTCTCTCATTTCTGCGATTCAGGTAATTTACTAAACTTCATTGCCCACATATTTTTATCTGACATCTCATTCTCATTCATTAAGTTCAGCACCTGAACAACACCAACATACAATCCAAAATCATTGTGCGATTTCTAATTTCAGGATGCCGAACAATATATTTTACATATGACACTTGGCGGCAGAACATACAATTACGCGACAAAACTCACAGTCCTTACCCGTGCAACGTACAAAGAGATTCTATCCGAGACATTCGGTATTGATATCAAAGGGGCAGACAAACAAAGTGAAAATGTTTGCATACAGATGGTTACTGGTGGGACTGAGGATCAAACCAAAGACAATGAAGTCCAATACATTGGAAACAATGACACAGAAACCATCGTGATCAGTGACGAGGAATGCGATGAAGATAAAAGCTATTCATATGAAATCGATGCAGATGAAACCGAATCAGAAGACGACGACATGTCAGATGAAGAAAACCACTCATCATTGGTGAACTCATCAACATATTACCCTCAACTCGATTTTGGTGGTATACCAGTAGCACCGGCGAATTATTTACATTATGGTATTGCAGGTACGTTCTACTTTCATCTTAAACTGAATTGAATCTTATCAATGACAATATTGCTTGCCATACAATTCCCATACTATTCCCATACTATTCCCATACTATTCCTATCTAGATTCTTATACGATTTCACATAGATTGTTAAATTTAGCAGTTACATTTCTTTCATTGTTATTTCTTTTTTAAACTTATTCGTAGGTCAGCCATACCCACAACAACACTACTTCGGTGTTCCGGCAATGTCAAGCTATGGTGTTCAAGCTATGGGAGCTGTTGGTTCACAGGCTGTACCAACTTTTGGCTCACACCATCAATTCAACTACAATATGTCGTCGATGCAGTTGCCCCCTGTGCCATATCACGACAGCCATTATTACATTCGACCAGTTGCACCATTTATGCTACATGCAAGTACGTATCAATGTTCATTTCCAGGTGTTTTTATACAAAAACTCAATTTGATTTAAAATTTCTATTTTAAAAAATCTCTACATTTTAGCACCACAAAGCCATGGTATGTTGAAGAAACCACAAAGCCATAAGTCGAAGAAACAAAAACCAGAAAAACAGTCAAGACGACAATCGATGCAAGAGAGAAAGGAATACAAATGTGATTTGTGCCCAAAATCTTATGGAAAGAGACGAAATCTCATCCAACACAAAAAGGAGCACGATGTTAATAGACCAAAGAAATTATACAAGTATGGAAAATTTATTAAAAATTTATAGATAATATTTGACACTTCTTTCTCATTCAAACAGGTGCAAACTTTGCGATGGAAAAAGCTTCTCAAATCAAGGTAATTTGAATAAGCATATTCAAACACACATCAAGCAGGAAAAGCCAAATCACTAGAGCGAAACCATTCACAACAAATTACACAAACATCAACGTCGTATACATCGGCGGCGCAACAAAGTCAATCGCTGCAACATAATCCAAATTCAAATCATAATCATAATAACAGCCACAATAGCCATAGCCATAGCCATAGCCAACATACACACAATCATCATTCTCAGTCGATGGAACAAATACATGGTCTTACACAATTATAAATTGAGTACAAAATTTTATAAATTAGAGTAGTAGCGTTATTGTTGTAAACATATTTTGAAATATTCAAACAATTATACATATCCAAATCATAAACTGTTAAATTTTTTATTTACTCAATCAAACTAAACTTAAGGTTAAAATTACGATTTTTGGTTTTCTAATGACGATTTTCAGTATTTGTAATGACGATATTCGGGAATTGATAATTACGATAATGGGGGATTTAATGACGATTTTTGGGGAAAAAAATTACGATTTTCGGGGAATTAATGACGATTTTTGGGTAAAAAAATTACGATTTTCGGGGAATTAATGACGTTTTTCGGGTTTTTAATGACGATTTTCGGTTATTCCGTATAGACCACACATGGTTGAGGGTTGTATTATTATGCTAATTGAAT
>NW_022201238.1:0-11799 GCF_009176525.2 Contarinia nasturtii
ATACTAAGATTATATTGGCGGCAATCGTACTGACAGTTCTTTCAGTGGTTATTAGTTCTTATCAAACCTCATTGAGTAGATATAAAAATCCCATTGTCATCAGGTCCATCCAAACCATATCATTCCGATTACGTTCGATGTCATTTGTTACTAATTCATATTTTATCCTCTCACATTTTGCAATGTCATTATACATATACATACACAACCTCAGCACCCTTGTATATGTGGGATTTTAAGCAAAAGAATACGGCAACCACAAATGTTCTTGGAGTTGTTATGTTCAGTGTGGTATTGGGAACGGCGCTTGGAAAATTGGGTTCATCTGGAAAACCATTGCTTGACTTCTTGTATGCCACCAGCGAAGCCATGATGATCATCACACATTGGGTTATTTGGTATGGAAACAAAATAATGTTTCATCTCATTTTCAATGTTATTAAGAGAATTGCATTTACAAATTGAATAATGATTATTATGTCTAGGTTGTCACCGGTGGGTGTCTTTTTTCTGGTTGTTGCCAAAATCCTCGAAATGGATTCGTTGGCCATAATTGTTGGTAAACTTGGTGCTTATTTCTGTACGGTTATGCTGGGATTATTTATCCATGGTTTCATCACAATTGCCGTCATATTCTTCATTTGTACGCGAAAATTACCGTATCGATACATTTCAAAGATGGGCCAAAATTTAGCCACGGCATTTGGAACTGGTTCAAGGTTAATATTTTATAAATTATCACAAAAAAATGACTATAGACAGACAGATAGACAGAGAGAGAGAAAGAGAGGGAGAGAGAGAGAGAGAGGGAGAGAGAGAGGGAGAGAGAGCGAGAGACAAACGAAGAGTAATTGAATGAATTTATTTATAGTTCGGCCACAATGCCAGTTACAATCAACACATTGGACGACATGGGAATCGATCCGCGAGTCACACGTTTCGTTATTCCAGTTGGTGCAACAGTTAATATGGATGGTACAGCATTGTATGAAGCTGTTGCTGCCATTTTCATTGCACAATTGAGAAATGTCGGACTTTCGTTCGGAAGTTTGGTTGCCGTCAGGTAAGAAATGGTACCGCTTACAAATGTTGACATTTTTTTTAAATTGTGACAATGCATTATTTCAGTGTGACAGCCACAGCTGCATCAATTGGAGCGGCTGGTATTCCATCAGCTGGATTGGTTACCATGGTCATGGTGCTCGATACAGTGGGTCTACCATCTGAAGATATTTCATTGATCATTGCCGTTGATTGGCTTCTGTAAGTTTGCTATTCATGAATTTTTTGAACAAAAATCACCAATTTTGCGCACCTTCTGGACTTTGAATTAATAATTCAATTGATTGTATAATTCTAGTGATCGATTTAGAACAACAATTAATGTGATGTGCGACTCACTTGGTGCTATTTTGGTGGATCATTTATCACGGAATGATCTAAAAGAAAAACTGGAATTGGTGAGTCTCATTTTGTTGAAAAATCGACTTGAATTTGTATTTCAAAAACTTGTATATTGAATACGTATTTGTTTTAAATTTAAAATGTTTCTTCAACTGTTCTACATAAATAGGCCGAACCGCACGAGTTGATGGAATTAAAGTCATCAAATAACGACAAGGAGTAAGAACGATAAAATACACGGAACAACAAATAACGTGGGAGAAAATTGTGAAAAATGAAAATTTTCTTTAAACAAAAAATAGCAAAAAAGAACCATAGTTGTTGTTTCAAATTTTTTAATTCTTTTTAAGCAAAACTGATACTCTTCTCCTTATGTTTTTACGTTTTAAATTATATGTCTTATTTTCATTTCGCAGAGTATCGACGGTTGTCAAGAAGTCTTATGGTTCCATCTAATCGCCAAATTAACTTGCACAAAATGCCATCGTACATTGAACTCTTCGCAAAATGCGATGAAGCTAACAATATTCTTCCTTTTTTTTGTTTCGTCAATAAGTGGCATCGTTCAAAAAATTGTCAACAACCATTCGGTCAAAATGAAAGAAACAAAAAGGTTTTGTGTATTCAAAAGAATTTCAACGATGTTGATGCATTCAAAAAAGAGAATATTAAAAGATTCATTCGGTTTAGTGACGAGCTTATATATGCGTGATGGCACTCAATGTGTTGGTATTAGATGGAAATTCATACGTAGTCTTGATTTGATATTTACATTGCCGCTTATGTAATGGTCGTGCCATCTCTGTGCTTCATTTTCTTCTATTTTCGATACCGAACTGTCTTCTAAATTCATGCTTTCAACAACTACAACACACAAAAAAAAACATTAATATCTTTTTAACCAAAAATGCGCACATTTTTCTTGCTGTTAATTTCATTCCATTTTGTTCATAATGAAAAGTCGATTCGAAATTTGGCATCATATTACACCACCCCTGCCTCTTTTCTTCGCTCCAAACAAACATCTAATTTAACAATTACAGTCCTCTTTTCAATAATCAATCATTTAACATTCATTTTAATCTAGTTTCGTTAACGACTTATTAACACACACACACAAACTCTATCAATTATTATCACACTCTATCAATTATTTAAATCCAACTAAAAACAAATACATTTGATTGTACAAATATTGAAATAAAGAAAAAAGAAACTATACTAGTAAACAAAATCATATTTTCGTTATTTAAATTACGAATAAAGGGCAACAGCGTCAACAGCAGACAAACAAAAATGTGCATAAGTCAAATCAAATTTCAAATGTGTTCAACGTAAAATTTCAAACGAAAATTTATTTCCGGTTTTTTTAAGGTTTAAAAAAAAGAAAGACGGTCGTTGTTTCAAACAAAAGTAACAAAAACAAATGTTTTGATTAATAAAAATGATTTTCCACGCAATTGAAAGTAGATTTATTGAAATCAATCGGAAAAATTCACCGAATAATTTTAGAGAGAAAATTAAACTATATCATCGTAGACATTAATGTAATTTAATCACAAAGCAGTTTAGTGGAAATTTTATTTTGTGTACATAAATTCTGATTAAAGCTAAAGTGTGGTACAATAGAAGCGATACTGACAAGAGATTGTTGACTACAGATGATAAGAAGTTTTGAATTCGGTGATTTTAATTACCAACAAACTTTAAAGTTTGTACCATGCTAGTTGGAACTGCTAGTGGCAATATATGAAGTTTCACTGTAATTAACAGTCTCTTATCATTCAAGTTGTACACCAATCCGAGCTCTGACTCAGTTTGTATGTTTTGATGAATATAACAACATATTTGGAAAATTGCGGTCAACAAAGTTCTCTAAACATTGCTTTAGATAAACTAAATGTGATTTTCTTAAGAAGAAAACAATTTATTGATATTACAACAAACATATATTGATAGTAATGATGTGAAGTTTCAAGTCAATCAGATTTATTTATGAAATTGTTTAGTTATAATGAAATTTACGCAGATATCCATCTAATTAATTTAGATATAGCTATAATTTAATATCGTGTTCCGATGCACAAATGCCAATAAGTTATTTTGCATTTTAAAAGGGAAAACGATTTTATTTTTCACAGATGAAATGAACCACATACACAATTGAAAGCTCCATAACGGATGTATTGTTGTTTTAACAGTGATTTTTTTTTTTTGGTAAACAATTGTTGAATGTAGTAAATGTGAGTCAAGTAAATCGTATTCTATCGAAATTTTATCTATATCGAACACATCAGTATTTTTAAAGTTTGAATGCTTATTAGTATTAGTTGACTCAATTTGATTGTTGTCAATAATATGAAGTCAAACAGGCATTCAATTTGATTTTCAATTTTGACAATAAATTTATTTTGATTCTCGGTCAAATATTAATAATAATATAATGTGAGAGTAATTGTGAGTCTTCTTTCTTTTGTAATACAAACACCACATTCTTTAAAATTTACGAAATAATTATTCGAAGCTACAATTTTTCATCATTGTGATGTTTCAGCCGCATTTAAACCAGTCTCCATGTCGAGAAGTGTACGGTATATAAAGTAAAAATATTCGTTTTTCCAATTGGACGCACGTTGTTTTTAGAATAATTCGCTTCAGAATATTTTGAATAGTATTCAATGTTGACGTATAGAGAATAAGTAAAATTCAATAAATTATGATATATCGAACATTTCCTTAAAACTAAAGAGAAAGAAAATCTTTGGTTACTGTATTAACTATTATCTATTGAGGCACAAACAGTTGGTGTTTATTAAATATATATGAGATTGAATTCAGAAAAAACATGTATTGCAAATGCATACGACAAGAATCTTAACATCACACGAAATTCGTATAAATTCTTCTGGTTTGCATCACATCAATGGCGAGGCTATCAAATTTAAGAACGGAATTCATCATATTCCATTGAATATTTCCATAATAAAATTATTTATTTGAAAAAGGTGCTTTCATTTACTTCGAAGTACTCACATGTAAATTCGTGACAAAATTAGCAGTTGGTCACTGACAATACTAAAAACAAATATGAAAATAAGTGAAAAAAGTACATTTTATGTCTATTGTTGGCTATAAATACAAAGTAGAAAAATCGAGCATTGAAGATAATACAAATAAATTATTAAAAACTATTTACAAATATATATATTTAAAGAAAAGTGTTGAATGTTTTAAAATCAAAAGAATGGAAATAATAAAGGCATAATTTTACCATAAAATGACTCGTTTTATTCATATAACATACATGTATTGTTGTTGAATTGTCCATTTGGCGGTGGTCCCTCATTTTTTAAACAACAGCCGTTCAGATAACGACATGGAATTCAATAACGACATGGAAGTTTATTTGATTCAGCCTGAATTTTGGTTTGAAATTAGCAATTATTCTCGCATTCTCCGTAAACGATTTTTATAAGTCACATGCAATTAATTTGAATGAAAATTATTGAAACAATACAAATTGTATACAATTGAACAAGGTAAAAAGACAGAAAGACAGTCGAAAACGGGAATAATTTTTTTTCAATATTTTTGTGCATTACAACCATAGCTTGGATTATCACCACCAAAAATATAAAACCGTTGTGTTTTCTGCACAAAAATATCAAACCATATAGCAAACACATATGAATCTCGCTTTTGTCATTTTCTTATTTATGTCGAATGCACTGGGTTGCTGCAAAACACGTATCACTGGCGCCCTCACTGTATTGCATAGTGAAACCATACAATGTTGCTAGCTAGCTATTTATATCAGCTATTGCTATAGCGATTAAAAATAGTTGCTATTTACTGTATCTCTTCGCTCGGACGCTGTGTATGCTCGACATAACAATGGTCTCATTGTTTGAAATGTTTAATATTTTAGATCATTTTCTAATATTAGAAAAATATAATATTATAATATATAATATTATTTTTTTCTAATATTATTGACATCATTAGATTAAAATAAAAACTTAAAAAAAGTTTTAATTATTTATCAGAGATAATTATTTATCTGCAGATCAAATCACTGTTATAAGTGTGACTTATCAGATGGTATCGAGGTCTGCCGGATATTACCGGGCAAGAAAAAACTCCAAACAATTGAGAAAATGATTGTTTGTGCCCAAAACATGTCACTCCATGTGATATCAAGTGTTTTGAGAGAGAAATAAGGACTGAAAATCCAAATTAAATTAAAATAAAAACTTAAAAAATCGGTCGTCTGAATCAATTGCGTTTTCGAAATCATCGAAAAAAGTGCAGAATTCAACTATTCGGAATGTCAACTGGATGATCTACGAAAACCTATCAATATATGGTTGATCAGTAGATACAGTTGACATATGTTGAGAAACATATACCGATTGTATATGTTGCAAAGTGTAGAGAAAATTTTGACCGATTGCCAAGCTAAAGCCAGTTGGTTAAATAAAACGCCTTCACCCAGATGGTCATCAGGAGACGCAAATAAAACCAATGTAGGGTTGAATAATTTTTTTAATTATATATATATTTATTATTCTAGTTAGTTAGTAGTAAAATTTAATCACAAAAATTTAAAGTCTGTTTGTTCTTATTCTAATTGCAAAATGACCTTATTGACCGCAAAAATCGTAATAAAACAACCGAATCTAGAAACTTTTATTTATATCGAATGCATTTAGGTGTTCTACTGAAACACCATCAACAGCGAGCGTCAAATGTACACTAAAAAATTTACGATTTTTGTGGTCAATAAGGTCATTTTGAAATTAGAATAATTATTCTATATTATTTTAGAAGTTTTCATTTCCAGCTGTATCGCCACAACAAAGCCCATCACCAGTTTCATCTCGTCGGATCTCATTGTGTTCGCCATCTTTATTCAAGGTATTAGGTAGTTTGATACACAACAATTTATTTATTAATTCATTTTGATTAATTCACAGCTCGGACGTGGCAGTGGTGAATTCCGTAGCTCGAATATGTCCCCAAGTATACTGTCTTCATCAGTAAAAAAATCATTCAGCTTTACAGATTTAACTCGTATCGAGACTAAGGAACATCGTGTGAATAATCGGACCGATGGATTCGATTTAAATCGAAAGTTTAGCGAACAAGAAGGAGAAGCATGCATTGACCTTTGTCAGGTAAGTTGTATCAGTGTGCTCCGTGTATCACGTAAATACATAAGTTGTCAATTTGATATTTAGCACGTGTATATTAACGAGGATATTCAACACAACTGCACAGCGCCAGAGCTGTGTGCGTCGCAAATAGAATCTACGGTATTATAATTGTGTACGTGCGGCACTTGATACATATTTACGTAGTGACATACCGTAGATTCTATTTGCGACGCACACAGCTCTGGCGCTGTGCAGTTGCGTTGAATATCTAGATATTCTAAAATATCTCGAATATATATCCATCCGAAATACATAGACTGTTTATAATTCTAGCAAAACACAATAAATAAAAGCGGAAAAGACGACTTTGATATGGCTGATCAGCCTTCAACAAGTTGTGCTGGTACAAATGGTTTTCCAGTTCATAGGAACGCGACATTGTTGCACAAAAAAATTTAGTATAACTAGATGAACAAAAATAATGAGTGTAACAATTGAATTCGAGTAAACAAAAAATGTGACTGATGAAATTCATTCGATCACTTACAAAAGGGATATTTTTAAACACAACTGTAATTTTGTAAACTGACAGATGGATGAATCTTTCTTTGAATGCATCCATCTGTCAGTTTACAAAATTACAGTTGTGTTTAAAAAAAAGACCATAAGCATTTTTTGCCGGCATTAGATTCAGAGACATTTTTATCCTGAATAATTTGTTCTGTGATTTTTTTTCGGAAAATAAACATTATTCGCCAAAATGTTGTGGTTAAAGGAAAATTTACCAAAAAAATCAATTATTACTCTGGTTGCCGACGATAACTGTGGGTGTGATATTGTGTACGAGCTGACAGAGGATCAGTGCGATAGGATAGAAAATTAAGTTTTGGAGTTCGGCATTTATTGTCCATTTTGAAAGAGGAAAAAGTTCTATCAAATATTGATTTATACATGGACGATCGGTCAGTACAGCTGACGTATGTCGACAAACATATACCGACAAGTGTAGAAAAAATATTGTTTGATAACAGTTGGGTAAATAAAACGCCAACAGACGCAAATAAAACAAATGTAAGTTTCAAAAGTTTGAATATTTTTTTTTACAGTGCCGTCAGAAAGTTTGAGACCAAGCAAAGAATAAGAATAAGAATAACAAAAACACTTGATAATGTGCATACTATTAAACAATAATTAAATTTCTCTATGTCGTTGAATCGGGACGGATTGTGCCAAGCGTTCAGAAAGTCATACATTTATGCGAGCAATTGAATGATGCTTGCATCATTTGATGCGCATCGATTGTGCTGTCGCCATACATTCGGATCTTCGGCAGCGCACGAAGTGCTCCGAACGCACAACGAAAGCACTAGCGATGCGCATCAAATGATGCAAGCATCATTCAATTGCTCGCATAAATGTATATCTTTCTGGACGCTTGGATTGTGCTTTTTGTACACACATCACATCACATCACACAGCGTATATGATTGCGTCTAATGTGCAAATGGTTCAGTGTCTAATTGAATTTAACTGGACCGGCCAAATTTCCATACACAAGTCATTACATATATTAATCGCATTCTCATGGTTTCTAATGGGATTATTGCCGATTTCTTGTGTGAATGCGTGACACAATATACATATATATCTATATTTCTTAAATGCAGAGAACTCATTCAATTGACTCCACAAACGATATATTAAGTAATTGTTACACGAAAAAATATGAAAACACATTCTAAGCACTTTTACATTTGTACTCGTTTTAATTTTTGTTTTTGTTGTCTGTATTGGGTAATTTGTTTATATTATGACAGCTAAACTCTTTTGCATTTTATACCTATATGCATGCTTACTGGTCAATAATGAAGACGACTGATTTGTTCGATTGTTGATTTAAGACTAAACCTTTATTCTGAACATTTCGATTACATACATAAAATGTCACAAATGCTGTCAGTAGGGTGGGTCAAATTATAGGGGGCCGAAAAAATCTCCATGGGCACATCGCGATTCTGGTACTATGGGCCATAACAAGTATTTTTGCCCAAGGAACCATATGTCTAAAATCATTTTCGAGCCTGCCCATTTTTAAGTATAGATTTTTCCCAAAATATTTAAAAATCGACTTAGACACTGCATTAAAAATTCAAAAAAACATTATTTTTTCTCTAGCCAAATGTGTATGCGGGGGTTTCTGGGGTCGAGGAATCCATTTTTGACATTTATTTTGCGATATGATAACGTTTTGATACGATTTTCATACAAAAACTGGCAAAAATGGTCGTTTACTTCTTTTTTTTCAATTTTTTTTTGTTGATGTCGATTTTATCATCGGATCAAAAAATTATGTTCTACAAAGTTGTTCAGAATGATGAGAGAAATTTTTTGGGTCAGCTGCCCTCCAACTCCCCCCACCCCCTAGGGGGTCAGGGGTCATAACCCCTTAACCCCTGATTTTTTTGACCTGAAACCCCAAAATTCGGCTTCAGCATGCCAAAAAACCTTTAGAAAGTGTTTTTTCCAGATGCCCCCCGAGACAATTTTCACGCAAAGGTGTAGGTGGTACTTTAATCAATACAAATAAACAAAGTTTCGGTGTGGTCGAACACAAAACTAGCTTAAGACACCTAAGACAAATTATAAGAACTGTAAACAGATTACCTTAGCTATTAAGGTCAAGAGATTCTCAATCAATAACCACTAAATAATAGTAGCAAATTATTATTTTACTGCGAATATATGTCATTTCGTACACAGTTGATCTGCACTTTTATCGAATTTCACACATGTAGAGTTGATCAACACAGTGCAATGTACGCAATCACAATTCCAGTATGTCGTCATAAATTATTCATTTGATGCAATTTTCCATAAGACCGCTGAAATGGCAAACGCCAAATATATACGGACCTACGACAGTGTCATTTCAGCGATCTTCCGTGTTTTTCATACAAGCTTCCCATATAGATGGTATAAAAAATCGCGAAAAATGAAAAAAATAATTAAATTTTTTTCTTCGATTTACAAATGATACTCAATTTTCTGTATCACCTGGTGAAATCAGAATGAAAAAACTTTCATTCATTATCATCAAAATCGCGATTGGCATTCGGTCACTATTCATTGGGTATCACATAGCAAGTTTATTTGAAACTCTCGGAGACTCAGTACCCATATAATTCATTTGCGGAGTAATTTTGATGATGGTGGGACTGTGCGGAGTTTGGCGGAGATGACATACAAACTCTGTGTGTACGAGGGTAACAGCACATCTATGTGTATCATTATTACGCAGATGATTAGTAACTTAGCTGTGTGTCTGTGTACATCTACTAAGATGTTCGTTTGGACAAAATAAATCTATGAACAGCAAAGAATGCTGTTGCACTCGTACACACAGCATTTGCATAGTATCTCCGCCGAACTCCACACAGTCCCGCCATCGACAAAATTGCTCCGCAAATGAGTTATATGGGTATAGAGCACAAAAAGTGAAAAAAAATATATATATTTTTTTCTCAATTGTGAAACACAACTAAGTGGTCTACATCAACTGGTGTGATCAGAACGTAAAAATTTGTCATCTCTGTCACCAAATCGTGCTTATTTTCATGCTGTCTCACTCACTCTTGTATGAATGTTTACAATAGACATTCTATTACACACAACTAAAAATAAAAATACTTGCAAAATTGCAAATGGCGCGTATTAATTTCGGTATCATGATACTTGATACTCATTGTGATACGCCGTATCATAATCGATCTTGATACTTGCTACTCATGTTGATACTCGTATCATGATTGGTTTTAATATTTAATAGCATCTTAATATCATTATGATACAAAATGTATTAAGATTCGGGTTCGGCATATCTATAATTCTATATGTAAGGTTAAGTATTGGAATCGGTCAAAGAATTAAGACCACCCAATGTTTTCTGGGTGTTTTCGAGGCCAGGGAACATGAAGGGAACATGTGTAAGGGGAAAGTATTGCAATGGGTCAAACTTTACAACACCTCAAAAACATGTTTTCTGGACGTTTTCGAGCCCATAGAACCCGAATCAAGCCGTTTTGAGCATGGTTGTTGTGAGTCGCTTCCACATGGTATATCGTCTGCCATACGCAAAATTTGTTAACACGATAACTCTCCCCCAGAAACGTTATTTAAAATCTGATTTTACAGGATGATTGGGGGTCGCGAGGAATAGAAACAAGGGGGTAGACACGAATTATAATTAAATATATAAAACTTTGAATCATGTGAATCAAATGAATCATCCAAATTTCAAATGAGCATCATTTATTGTTTTACTAACATTTTTTCTAGCATTTTTTGTTCAACAAATTGTAAATATTATCGTTGATTTTATTTGTAATTTACTAGAAAAACAACGATATACATAAAAAATGATAAGTTAATACATTTAAAAAAAAACGTCAAGAAATCATTTTTTTCAAAGACAAATAATTTTAATTGTTCATTAAATATTTATAAATAATAAATATTTCTTGTATGTCAGAATAAAAACTCAACTTCGCATAAAAACTCAACTTGCTCTTTCCTGGAGGATTTTCCATTAGTGTGAGCAAGAGGTGAGATATGAAGTTGAGTTTTTATTTTGACTCATTCAAATGACATTTCAAATGTCATCTAAACAATCTGAATCTTTTGAATCACAGTGAATTAGATGAACAATATCTACCTCCTAGAATAGAAATCATTAGATTTTGAGTGACTTTGGTTGATGGACAAAAGTTTCATGTCTTTTTCTTAAAAAAGGAACTTACATCCGTAAGTCTAACTTTTCCGCACTGTTTCCAAATTTCTTTCTTTAGCGAACGAATATTTATTCCCCGGAAGATATTGGACATTCACTGGTAGAGCAGTACTGTAAGCCGAATTCTAATTTCTGAGAGCAGTAAAGTTTTTTGGCCAATTAATAGACTATTGATGCATAAATAATTCAAAATATGTAAACAGGCTATTTTCTTTCAAAAAAATAACATTCCGAAAGTTTGAGGCAATTCTAATACAAATTGAAGGTACCTCCCATACAAAATTTCCGTTTTTGAGTGAAAAATTGAAAATGTTGTATGGGAAGTACCTCTATTTGTGATTGAAATTTCTCCCAATTTGGTGAAATTATGTATTTTGGCACGAAAATAAGATCCACGTGTTTTCATTGCGATTAACTGATTAAGTTACTGCAAGCCAGTAGGGTTTTGGGGGG
>NW_022201240.1:0-5327 GCF_009176525.2 Contarinia nasturtii
GTTTGTACATTGATGCGGCAACGCAGCGTTGGTTAGCTGGCTAACACACTGTCATTCCAACTGACCAGTTAGTACAATGTAATGTCTGAAACAAACTGACTGAGACCTCAAGTGTCAAACAAACATTTTGATGTCATACGTTTGTTTGACACTTGAGGTCTCAGTCAGTTTGTTTTGCAATGCAGCATGTGTCAGTTGTTAATTTTCCTGAATTTATCAGTTTAACTCATTAATTGGTTTATTCTTGTTATATTTTTGTTTTGCCAAAAAATTGTTTGAATGAACTTAATTAATCAGAAATTTTTTTTTGACATAGTAGATATTCATTGAAAAGTGAGTTTAATATTCTTTTCTTTTAAGTGAGGGTGTTGTTACACTATCTAATACATTGTATTATTCGATTTCTTTAGACCCTGAAGAAGAATCACAAATGATTCGAAACGTCGGTATATTCTAATAAAATATCAACTCAAACCAGACCGAATTGGCTTTCATTCACTAATATCAATCTTAAGGTCCATTTTCCAAGGCGGCGTTACAATCGTGTACGATTTCAAATCGTTGGCCAAAATCGTTAACGATTGAGATCAATGGTTTTTTTGACGCCAAAATCGTGAACGATTTATTATTTGTAGTTTTTTTGACGCCCTATTTGAAAAAAGAATCGTAGACGATTGCAATCGTCGCCTTGGAAAATGCACCTTTACACTTAATATCTCCAATATCAATCTCGCAAAGAGAATCTTCAAATTTGATTTGAGCTTCGAAAATGTTCAAAAGACTTGAAGCAAATGGTTTTGTATAAAAGTCAAACAACTTTTTAATTTTTTGTCCGACGAACACAATGCGGGCATTATCATTTAATTCAACTATGTAATTAATTGCCACAACCTTATTATCTTTTGTCAGGAACCATTGATCTTTTTTGTTTGCAGCGATAACATAGTCTTTGAACTCGGCCTTGAGATATTTTTCATTTTCTACCAAGTTTCCGTCACGATTCATAGGCTCAGTTAAAATTGGATATATTTCACGAAACACAACTTCATTCTCCTTTTTTTTGTAATTTTCAATAATTCGATATGCTGCTTGTACTAAAGGCTTTGCACCAGTTTTTAAAGATTTTTTGATTCGATAAAGTGTGCTCTCAAATGGGTACGCAGACATTTTCTGAAGACTTCCAAATTGTTCGACGTCCTTTACCAAATGACAGAGATTGTGGACGTTACTACAGATAGAATCAATTCCATATATTGCCATGAATGACTCAATGTAATCCAACAACAAGTTGTGAGCAACATCTCTCATAGCGGCATTGTTTACATATATATCGCATGACAAAATTCTAACAGCAGCACTTAAATAAAGGAAATTCTCATAGATGTCTTGTTTAATAACATTTTGCAAACAAACGGGGCCCGAATATAGCAAAAAATTTCGGAATTCGATCGCTTTCCAGTGGGAGACATCATTTAGTCCTCTAGCTTGCCTAGTGAATTCACGAGGAAGGTATTCATTGCAACCTATTAGCCATTCCGAAATAATTAACACCTTTTGCGATTCTAGTTTTAATCCTCTAATGGGTTTTGAGTTAAGCCAATCAGTTATGTTGCGTTTAACCACTCCTGCAAAAAGTAAAAGAATTACTTGATAATTAAAATTATCATAAATATTTAGTATTTACTATATTCACCCAGCTCAATAATGTGCATACTGTCACCTATTGGAAAAGACTTTATCATGTCAATTCCATGAATATCTTCAAGTGGAGATTTAACGAAATTTTTTATTCGTGGATCATACGTATGGTGTTCCTCATCGGTTTTGTTGATGAAATCTTCGTGAGTTCTTAAAGCACAATCCAACTGGTGGAAGCTCATATGATGCCCTTCTTTAAAATACTCTCCTTCAACAATACATTTGGTACATCCACTGTATCCGTTATGCGATTTGACACCTAATAAATTGTTGTAAAATTAGATTTTCCTCATTATATTGTAGAGAGAAAGAAATATGAATTACATTTTATGTATGACCGTGCCGGTGTATCACAAATGATTGCATTTAACATTAATTTGATTTCCGCACCATTATCAGTAATTATTCCATTTTGTTAAACATCATTTATTTCATTTACAAATTTCCTAAGGAATTGTTCACATTGTTTTGGCTTCCCACGGCCAAAGAATATGCCCACTACCATTGGCTTTATTTCTGGCATATCAACAATGTTCATTAGAATTGGCCAAAATTCCCAGGAACTACTTTTGTGCAAAGGCAAACCATCAAAATTGAAGTTCACCTTTATCATTGAATTCTGTGTGCACTTCGCAAATATTGATGTCCGGAAACACGATCTTATTCCATGATACCACAGTTGCCCACCATCTATGTCTTCGACCAAAACATTGATTTTCTTTAGTGTTCTAAGAAATGTTCGGTAGTCTTTGGGCAAGTTAATTATTTTCTCATTCTTTCGAAGAATTTTAAGCAATGCCGAAACTGCCGTCCGGTTAATCGAATAATTCAGCACCCACTGTTGCAATTCAGAACTTATTGCATCATTGATAGGCACTTCGTTCGATATCCCATTTGATGCTCCAGTATCGCAATCAATAGGCAGTTGAACATCATTAAATTCACTTTCGAACTGGATTGTCTGTTCAATATCTCGCACGTTATCGCTCTCATTATCACTTGAGATCTCACTGGATGAATGTTCGGCTGAATGATTATTGATATTTTCTATTCTCTTCAAATGTTTTTCTCTCAATGCATTTAGAAATTTTCTTTTGTGTCGGTAATATTTTCTTGGAATATTACGGATTCGTTTCACTTTATTTCCATTCATCGTGATTTTAATTCAAAATATTTATTCTAACATTCACATCCAAAATACATGACAACAAAACACTGACTGTCAAAAGAATAACTTTTAATTGCGTTGTTCAAAATATTCAGTCCATCATATGTGAAGCGGTGTATTTGAAATAATGATTTTGGTACATGAAATGTTCTGTTAATACATCAGAAAAACCAAACTAGTTCGTGATATGTTCCAGTGTATATTGAAAGTACCAAAGTAATGTTTTGGATAGAGAAGCTGTGTATTAGAAATGCTGATTTTGGTATATTGGATGTTGAACTAGTATATCAGAAAAACCAAATTGGTACATAACAAGTTCCAGTGTGTTTTTTACTTTTTAGTGGGTTTTTATTCAAAATTTTAACTTTATTTTTCTGTTTATAAACTTGATGAATTAACTAACTAATTATGAATTGAAATATGAATTGAATTAAAATTATTTTTCACCATCCAATCGACTACGCTTTGCTTCAGAACCATCAGCATTTTCGTCTCCGTCTTGTTGCAACGATATTTCATTTGGTGTTTCACTTTGTGTTGTGCCATTGTTATTCAATTGCGTATCATTTGTTGTTTCCGTATTGTCAGTTGCACCATTTTTTATTGCATCATTTTCCGTGGTACCCTTTACTTCTGTTGTATTTTTATCTGGTTCTTCTTCGGCGGGTTCTTCAGTGGTGTCTTCGGTGGTTTGGGCTCCTGTCGGCATGGCGATCTTTTTTGGTGCTGCCGATCTTTTCAACAAGCGGGAAAAAAATTGTTTGGCCTCTTTTTCATTGAAAATTGATTCTGGTCCTTTGCTAGTATTTCCGTATGCAGCACCCTTATCAACGACTTGCCAAAATAGCTTAATAATGTTTGTCAGTAGACTGAATCTTACTTCTTTGACACCAGCAGTTGGAGTAGACCAGCACAATTGTTTGAGCAAACAACTAAAAAAGCAGACATTTAATTGAATTAATTCAAAACATGAAATATTTCAAATGAATATATAACTTACTCTGAAAACATGAGCTCTTTCAATGCCCTACGCCGACTATAAACGGTAACAGCACGTCGGACATCTTTCAATTCATCAAGAAAATAACTCGACCAATTTTCGAATGTTTTAGCGCTCGCTAATTCACCTTCCAATTCAAGTAATTCTTCTGTTGTTTTGATCGGGAAACGTTTGAAACTAACGGCTGTTTCTGACAATTGTGATTGTGGAATTTTCTGTTGATTTTTCCGAAGTATTTCTTCGCAGCACCAGATGCTGCTTGCCAAAAGTTCGAACATTTCATGGAAACCGTCATGACGCTCTTCCAATTTATTTTGAAGCTCAAATACCGATTGATTCAGATTACTTATTGCTTCTGTGATTGGAGCAAGTTTGGCGTCCAGCAGTGCTGACACACCATTGAGTATGTCCTGATGCACGAGATTTTCATAAGTGCCATCAATTTGAACGTATTGAAAGTCAGTATTACCGGTGTTCGAACAAATTTCTTGATTAATTCTGCCTCCTGTCGTATCAATCGCTGTAACACTGCTTCCATCGGTCGGCATATTATTGATAAAAGAAACATTTCCTTCAAGCGTTTCTGTTGGTGTGACATTGTTTCCATCGATTTGTATAACATTATTGGCGAAAGAAGTATTTTGGCCAAACGTTGACATCAACATGTCATGTGAATGTATATTACTGTTTGTACCACTATTAACAAGGCTCTGAGTAAGTGCATTGGTTATCATTTCATCATAGCCGCTCACTCCCGACGTTGTTGGTTTGAAAATTGATCTTTTTGTGCTCAATGGAATTAAATGAATTTGTTCGTCTGAAGTATCGTTAAATTTGCTGAGTTCTTTCGCAGATGCAGCAGCCGATGGATAATTGTCGAAATAGCCTTTGATTTTTACGAGTGGGCACGGCTCCCATACATCGGTATTTATGTGTTCGGGAATATGTCCAACGACCGATCTAAAACGTAGTTTGGTTGCATTTTTCTTATCCTTTTTTGTGTCGGGCCAATAAACTATTTCATCACGACACCAACCAGTTGGCATGGATTCAATAAATGTACTCGGCGGAGTTTCATTGTCTTCAAACTCTGCAACGATAAACGGTCTATTTTCATTCATTTCAAAGAATAATTATTATTTCTCATTTTTTTCTATAGTTGATAATATTTAAAAAATATTGGAATTCAATTTATTCTCTCTATAAAACGTCACGTGTAGTCAAACGATCTGTAGTTATGCGGTGTATCATTTGCCGCTTGTGTCTAAAACAGTACTAATGATGTTCTATTTTGGAACATACGATGAACCGTTGGTATTTAATTTGTGAGTGACATTTGCCGCTTGTGTCAAAACAGTACTAATCAGAGGTGCGCACGCATTTTTTTTTTGGGGGGATAGCTGTCAAATTTCGGATTTTTGGAAGGGGGGGTCAAGAAAATAAACAATTCTTGGGGGGGGG
>NW_022201241.1:0-6435 GCF_009176525.2 Contarinia nasturtii
CGATTCCAATACTTTACCTTACACACTAGGTGTGTGCGGAAAAGTAATATAGTTGATCCAAGAAACATAAATGCATTGTTTTTACGACCAGAGGAAGAATATGAATTGGCACCAAGAATCAAACGAACTTTTCCAAATATTAAATTTTTAATGACTAGAAATATGGTTAGAGACATAGTTGACGAAAATGAACAGTTATATTTAGTAATAAGCGAACATAATAGGGCACACAGAGGACAAAGAGAAAATTATCTACAATTAAAGCAAAAATATTTTTGGCCAACACTTAAAAACAGGGTACGAGCACATATTTCGGCATGTGAGGTTTGTTTAAAAAATAAATATGAGAGACACCCTACCCTGCAAAAAATTGGTGAGACACCAATACCCAACTCCGTGGGAGAAATGCTTCATTTGGATATTTTTTATCTAGAAAATCAGAAATTCGTGACATGTATAGACAAATTTTCAAAATTTTTAAAGATATTTCATTTACGATCCTTAACGGAGGTACCGAAATTGGTTGAACAAATATTGGTGATTCATCCAAATTGTTTCAATATAATGACAGACAATGACTCAGTGTTTACATCACAAGTAGTTAATTGCGTATTTAACCGATATAAAATTAAACACAATTTAACTCCTGTGAGTCATTCTGTTACGAACGGTCAAGTGGAACGTGTCCATTCAACAATTTTGGAATTGGCAAGAACCTTAGCAGAACAGCAAAGTGAAGCATTGATCGATATCATTTATCAAGCTGTACGTGAATATAATAATTCAATTCATTCAGTTACGAAACAAAAACCAACTGACGTTCATTACCATTCAGATAAATATCCAAAAGTGGGTGAGTTAATTAAAAAGGCACAGGAACAATTGTTAGAAACTCAAAATAGAAAACGTACTGAAAAGAAATATAAATCCGGTGATGCTATTTTTGTTAAAACAGATAGACGAAATAAGGCAGTGCCAAGATATCAAAAAAACATTGTGAAAACAGATAATAAAGAAACTGTGACAACCACAAGAAATAAACAAATTCACAAGGATAATATTCGAAAATGAATTTTTTCACAATTTTCATTGTTTTGTGTATGTCATTTTCGACACAATCTCTTGAAGAAATTGACTGCACCAATGAACCATACGTTTTGGTACCCATAGAAATGGCATATTTACACCGTGAAAATGAAACGCTATTTCATGTATTTAATGTGTCAGAACTTGAGAGAAAATTTTACAGTTATGAGCGTATGAAATACAATTTAGAACAGTTAGAGGACAAAAAAGTTACACTTTTGGCAGGAAAATGTAGAGAATATTTAGATCAACTAACAGTCCATAGAAATAAGAGATCAATAGACATTTTGGGTACAGCATTAAAGTTTGTCACAGGGACACCAGATCACGATGATATGATTTTGGTACAGAAAAAGTTGAATGAATTGGCTGAAAATAATAATAAGTTAGCAGTTGTGAATTCAAAATTAAAAGAAAACATAGAATACTTAACAGGAAATACCGAAGAACATCAGTTAGAAGTACTTTTTGAATGGCTAACGTTAGAATTGGAACAGATAATTCATACAATTAATTTGGCTAAAATAGGAGTCTTGAATACAGCGGCTCTGAATTTGGATGAAATCAATCAGATAATCAAAAAGGAAAAGAAATACGAGGCGCCGTTGATGGAACTCCTTGAACACGCAACATTCAAAATTTTACAAGCAAATTCAGTTTACGTAATGCTGATAAGATATCCGAAAATCGAGGAAAAATGTATGCTCTATAATGTTAAACCGATAGAATTAGAAAATGGAAAATTAGATTTAGAAAAATTTGCAGTATATTGTAATACACAATTCATAACGGTACGCAACTGCAAAAAATATATTAATACGAACATTTGTAACTACCACAAACATACATGCACCCAGGATTTGTTAAACGGCATTAAGGCAAATTGCACATTAATCAGAGAACATATGGCTCAAATTGATGAAATAGATAATGGAAAAATATTGATACATGGCACACATACCGTGAACAATATCAATAGAACAGGTACCTTTTTACTCTTGTTCAATGATTCCGTACTCATAGACAATGTGAATTTTACGAACGACCAGGGTTTAGTTTCAGAATACTTACGTAGAAATAAACCAAGCACTTATGAAATTTTCGACGTAATTGAAAGCCAGAATGAAAAGTTAAGAATACCAACATTGAAAATGATCGAAAAAATTCCATTACAAATAGAAACACATCCTGTATTAAGCACACTCATACTTTTGCTAATTTTAATTGTTGTAATGGTGGTTACACACTATACGATTAAGATTTGTAAGATGTATAACGAATATAAATTAAGAAAACAGAAAGAAGAAGCAAATGCTTACGTTCGGGCATTGTTTAAAACGAAATCAGAGACGATTTCATTTAACGCCGTGGAGAGTTAGCTCGGCTGACTCATATTTTGTTTTTGTCAAAAATACTGTTTATGTTAACAACTATTTTGTTTTGATTGAAATAACTGTTTATGTTACATTTGTCGAAAACATGAATTTTGCTGAGATCAATAATTTGCATTAAATATTAAATGAGTCACATTCAATTTTGCATATGCAACAAAAATATAATTCTTTCGAGAACAGAAATAAAAGAATAAGATGATTAACGCAACAATTGCAACGTAAGCATTTCTGAAGAGTATAAATATAGGTTAGCGGTAAGCAGAGTCAGTTTTTGGTTAGCCATCAAACCGTTCAAGCAATTAAATATTCTAATTGAACCAAAATAAAGTGAAAACACTTTAACAAAAACTCGTCTTTTGATTTATTATTTTTTTAAAAGAAATAAAATTAATCGGAAGACTTAACTGGCGAGTCCGGCAGGATGGGCTGGTTTTAAACTAGTATCGTCATAAGAAACGAAAAAATTAAAATGTAAAATTATCCAGCTAATCCAGCGACCCAAAGAGTAATGACATAAGTATCGTGAAATTAAAAAATAAAAACTCATTAACGACATAAGTATCGTGAAGAGAAAAAGTTATCGAGTAACGAGGAAAATTCGTGAAAAGAAGAAATTAAAAAAAATCGGGAATTAAAATTTTAATTTTTTTAATGTTAAACCGAGAAAACTCTGATCCATCAATTGAAGAGTTAATCAACAAAATTGAAAAAGTGAGATTTGAAAGAGCAGAAATGGAAGCACTCACAGAGCAAATCCGACTTTTGCAAGAGCAAATGTCATTAATGAAAACTCAATTGACAGCTCTGGATACCTCAGCAAAAGTTGAAGAATACAAAGAGGTGGAGGTGAAAATTGCTGACGTAAAAGATATTTCTTTGGAAATGTTTAAGACTTTGCCAGAATTCAATGGTGACAGGAATAAATATGCGGCTTGGCGTAATTCGGCAAAAAACGTGATGAAAATTTTTGATGGTCATACCGAAACACCAAAATTTTTTGAAGCATTGAATATCGTGAGAAATAAAATCGTCGGTCCAGCGTCTGAAGCTTTGACAAACTATAATACCGTTTTTAATTTTGAAGCAATTATCGCTCGACTCGACTTTACGTATGCTGATAAACGTCCAATTTACATTATCGAGCAGGACATGATTGTTTTACAGCAAAAGAATTTGTCAATCGAAGATTTCTACGATGAAGTTAACAAAAAATTAAATGCATTGATAAACAAAATTAATATGACGCATAAGGAAAGAGGCATAGCCAATGCAATGGTGAAAGAAGCTTCGGAAAAGGCACTACGAACCTTCGTAACCGGATTGACGGGCAATTTGGGACAAATTTTATATGCCGCAAATCCAACTACTTTACCAGAGGCATACGCTAAATTGCAAACAATCGTGAACGATCAGGAACGAATCAAATTCGCCAATCAGTTCAATCAGCCTCGACAACATAAAGGTGAAATTTCACGATTAAATCCAAATTTTATGCCGAAACAAAGTAACCCAATACAACCACAACCATTCAAAAGATTTGGTCAACAATTAACAAAACCGGAACCAATGGAAGTGGATCGATCATCAATGAATGTGAATGTGGGAACACCAGAAAAAAGACCACGATCGGGTGAATTCTCCAACCAGGGCAAGCCAAAAAAATTTCAACGAATTAATCAAACGGAAATTACGGACGAAGCTGAATTGAATGCTAATGTGCTTGATGGGGAAGAAGATGATTTCACAACAGAAGCGATGGAAGAGAATGAGGAAACCTCGTCGGTTTTTTTAGACGAATGAATGGCCTTCCGTGTCTGGTGAGGAAAGATCATTTGGGAAAACAGGTAGGAATATTAATAGATACGGGAGCCTCACATAATTATTGTTCGGGAAAAATATTTCCTTACGCAACTAGAATAAAATTAGATAAGTCAATAGAAGTAAGAACCATTCATGGAATAGATAAAATTAGCGAATACGTAAGAGTAAATTTACTTTCTGAACAGCATATATTTTACATAATAGAAAATTTGGGTAGTTTTGATATGGTTTTTGGTATGAGGGGTATGAGAAAAGTCAATGCAATAATAAACACAAAAACATTTGAAATGCAATACACAGTAAAATCACAAGTAACTATAGAGTCTGCAAAAGAAGTAAATTCAATTAATTATATTATAAACAAAGAGATTGAATCTGATTTCAAAAATGTGGTTGAAGGTATAATGAGAAGAAACAATGTAAATGGGACACTACCATACAATACTAACGTTTTTGCAACAATACGAACAATAGATAAGGAACCGATTTGGTCAAAACAATATCCATACCCAATATCAGCAGCAAATTTTGTCAATTCAGAAATAGAAAGGTTATTGAAAAACGATATAATTCGGCCAAGTTACAGTCCATATAATTCACCAATTTGGGTTGTACCGAAAAAGGGTGTAAATCCGGACGGAACACCTAAACAACGACTAGTGATTGATTATAAAAAATTAAATAGTAAGACGGTTTTTGATAGATATCCTATGCCAGACATAAATATGATATTGAGTAATCTGGGAAACGCACGGTACTTTAGTACAATAGATCTAGAGTCAGGTTATCATCAGATAAAAATCAAAGAGTCAGATAGAGAAAAAACAGCTTTTTCGGTAAATGGTGCTAAGTACGAATTCAATAGGATGCCTTTCGGTTTGAAAAACGCACCTAGTATTTTCCAAAGAGCGATAGACGATATACTTAGGCCATACATGGGAAAATTTGCACACGTTTATATTGACGACGTTTTAGTTTTTTCGAAGACAAAAGAAGATCATGCAAGACATTTAAAAGTAATTACGAGTACTTTGCACTCTGCCAATATGAAAATATCAGATGAGAAGAGTAAATTTTTCATGAATGAAACGGAATTTTTGGGACATTTAATTTCGAAAGGAAGAATTAAAGTAGATCCGAAAAAAGTTGAGACGATAGAAAATTACGCTCTACCCCAGACTTTAAAACAGTTAAGATCTTTTTTGGGCCTTTCGGGCTATTATAGTAAATTCATCAGGAATTATGCAGCAATAGTTAAACCTTTGACAGTATACTTACGCGATGAAAATGGAAGAGTATCAGCAAAGACTAGTTCCAGGGTCAAAATTCAGTTAGATCAACCAGCAATAGATTCATTTAATGAAATAAAAGAAAAACTAAAAGAAAATATAGAGCTTTTTCAGCCAGATTATTCAAAGCCATTCGAACTAACGACAGACGCAAGTAACTATGCTATAGGAGCTGTGCTTTCGCAAAAAAACAGACCAATTATTTTTATTTCGCGAACTTTAAGTAAAACAGAACAGAATTATGCCACTAACGTAAAAGAGGCGTTAGCGATTGTTTGGGCATTACAGCATTTGAGAAACTACATTTATGGAATAGCAGATTTGACTATTTATACAGATCACCAACCATTGACTTTTGCCATATCAGAAAAGAATCCTAATTTGAAAATCAAAAGATGGAAAAGTATAATAGAAGAATCAGGGGCCAAATTAGTTTATAAGCCAGGAAAAGAGAATATAGTAGCTGATGCTTTATCAAGACAATATCATAATGCAATAGAGGATGATTCAGATTCAACCACTGATACCATACATTCTAGAGAATCAAGTTCAACTGATGAAATCCGTCGTACTACAGAACCTCTTAATGTATTTCATCGTCAAATTGAATTCGAAAAAACAGATCATTGCGCAATTGAGCATAATACAATTTTTCCAAATTATTTACGTTATCGTATCAAATACACAAATGTAGATTCCGCTATAAATCAAATGAAAAATAAAATGTCTTACATCCGTAAGATGAACTTTTCCGCACTGTGATCCACGACATGAAAGAAAACTAAATCTGACATTAGTTTTAGATAAAAATAATTTTCGAAGCACTTTTCTTACAAAAACTACTA
>NW_022201242.1:0-1183 GCF_009176525.2 Contarinia nasturtii
TCTTCTTCTTCTTCTTCTTTCATCGTTTGCAATTTTTGCTTTGCCTTATCGCAGCGTCAACAGTTTACATCCCGACATAAAGTTCAATTTAGAAAGTTTAAATTGCACGATAAAATAAATGTTATACGAATATAAAGATGATAATAAAGGCGCTTGCAACAAAGCGAACAACGTTACAACAACATCAACAATTTGGACTGTTACAGCGAGCGACGAAGTCTAGTGCAGTGTAGAATTGATAAAGTTGAGAAGAGAGAAAAATAAGAACCAAATGATGTGTAGAAATGGACTAACAGAAACTGGAGCTTGCAACATCCACTTTGAAAAACTTTACGCTTTGAGTGGCATAACTACAACAATTTTCTTCGTCATTTATATGTAATCCTTGGTATATTTTGCGATGATCTTCTGAAGCATATCCGTAAATTCATTTGATAGAGTGTTTTTGTTGAAAAATGCTAGCTAAAACTGACCAAAACTCTAGTAACATCAGCTCTTTTGCATTTTGATTGTTTCATGCTACCGACAAAATATAATTAATTTTAATACTCTCTGCACGTTCCTGCTCCAACGGTGCTTGGTCTGTTCAATCCAATGGGTCAGTGTAAGTCAAAGAAAATGTTCGCTTCGTTACATGACCACATCGATTGCATCGTTCAGAAATATCGAACGTTGCTGTGTTCAATAATATGGTATGCGTTCGACGGTTTTTTCTCTCTTCTTTTTAAGGAAGAGATATGAATTTTCCATAAAGAATAGCACATTTAAGCTGACCATTTTAATGCGTTCGATGTTTAATATTTTATCGGGGCTCAAGACTTTGTGCATCTTTTATAGTAGAATAATAAACAATGTCTTATACACAAAACCATCATGAATACAAAGGCTGAAATTGCAATAATTTGCAGATAATTCCGTCTCCGCAGTCAACTGCATCCAGTGGATTGCTTATGTCGAATGCACATCGTTCATATTTAATAATTTTCTGTGGTCGTTTGGCACAAAAGTTAAAAGTTCAAACCGAAGGCAAAATTCATTATTTTAAAGTTTCAACAGTTCATTGTCGACGAGTTCATTTATACAGATTTTCTTTTGTTGTTGATCTAGTTTGTTCAAGTATTTGCTCCTTAGATGCACTTACGCGCAGGCATTATAATGAGATATTTTCAGCCAGATGAATCAG
>NW_022201243.1:0-1361 GCF_009176525.2 Contarinia nasturtii
CTAAAATTTCAATATTTATGCTATGGAATATTTACAATCTTTGTCACAATTTGAAATTGAGACTTGGAGTATATTGGTCATTGACACACTAACACTCACAACCACAAATGAAGTTATAACGAAACATACACATTCTATCTCAATTTGTTCTTACATACAATGGCTTCGACGTACTTTCAAACTTAGAATAGCTTTGGCTGAGCTCTGATAGAATGGAAAATAAACAATTTCGTTGAACACTATTTTTTCGTATTTTATGTTTTCAATATTTCTTTCGTAGTTTCAAAAATACTAAAACCGCATTGTTTATGATTTAATTGTCACCAGCTATACGTTCAAAATATTGTTTCAGTACCAAATTCGATATTGTGTGAGGTGCTCTGCGTGCTGGATGTTGTGCATTGCGAATTTGGGTCTCTTCATAAACTGCCTCGTTGTACCTAGCCTCTTCATCTCGGGATAACGGGGGAATTATAATGTCATTTGTAATTTTACAAATATTGTGAAGTACCGCCGTAGCGACAATTACATCTAATGTGGTTTCGAGCTTCCGAAATCGCATGCCGATCCATAGGCAGGGAAATCTCTTCTTCCACTGTCCATTGAATCTTTCCACTACATTTCTTGTCGCGATATGTGCACGTTGATACATTACCTCGGCAGGTGTTCTGTTTTGTTGATTCGTTTCTCGCAATGGAGTTGCCAAAAAGGTTTCTGAACTGTAGCCTCCATCACCCAGTAGAATTGATTGTCTATTTTGACGATTAAATTCGCCATTTAGAAATCGTTCAAATAAAAGTGAATTTAAAAAAATAGTCTCATCGTGTATACTGCCCGGCCATCTGGCAACAATATCTAACACTTTGGCATTGGCGTCGCATACAATCTGGGTATTTATGGCATAAAATTGTTTTCTACAAAAAAACATTGTCTTATTGTAGGCGCCGCCAACTTCTTGAATTTTTACCAATGTACCATCGATTGCACCTATAATCGTTGGCATTCCTGCAACTCGAAAGAATGCACGTTTTGTTTCGTCGATTTCAAGATCATCAGTCGGCATTCTAATAAATCTTTCTCGAAGCGCTGCAATTTTGTCGCTCACTACTGGTATAATATTACGTACGGATGTTTCGCTTACACCATAAAAATCAGCAGTCACAAGATTATAGCTGGCACTTGCGTAGTATCTTAAAGTGATTAAAATTTTATCTAATCCACTTAAGGTAAATCCAGTTCGTGTTACCAATGGCTCCAATCCATCTCCAATTAACGTATACAAGTATTGTACCGTGTTTTTTGATAGTCGAAATCGCCTGCGGAATTCGTTGTCTGTGAAAGTGTCCATGGCATTTCTACGC
>NW_022201244.1:0-5238 GCF_009176525.2 Contarinia nasturtii
TTCTATATATATTCTTTTTTTTTCATATATATATGTACACCATGTCACACACGTCATTGCTTTATTTAGTTATAATTAAAAATAATTAAAATATAAAGTTCAAAGAGCAAAAATAATAATAATTTTATTTAATTATTCTGTGTCAAGCGGAGTGCGGTTTCCACGTATTTAGAGGAAAGGCTGCTCGAGTTCGTTTCCATTTGATAAATGAATTTCTCGATAAATTCAAAAACAATAATCAGCTTTTCGTGGTAGCGCAAATTAAACACCTTTTGGGTCTTCACAAACAAATCGATCACTTGAACAAAATTATATGATTCAGGAACCTGCAATCAGAGTTTTAAATCCGTCTCAATTCTAATTTAATAACACAATTTTGATCAAAAATACTCACGCTGATAAGACTTTTTTTTACATCAATATAGTATTTGCGAGCATCTGTTTCTTCTGACCAAATTACAATGATGCTTGAACATTGATTTTTTTTGTTAATAAGTTTTATCGGGTCGTCGTTTTGATTCTGTAAAATAAAAACCAATAAATGAATCATGGCTCAAAGTAAATTAACTCTGCTATAAATCAGTCGTGCCCTTTTGGGAAATGCATAGAAAACTTAAAAATTAAAGCCAGTAATTAAATAGTGACAAAAAGTAAATGAGATGATTAGTGTAAATCACCTTTGAGAATGTAAATAATATTTCAGAGGTCTTTTTTATTGAAGATCGCATAGGAATGAAATGTTTCATCATGCCAAGAAAATTCATCAAATCGGTGTCCGCAATTGGTACTATGTTTGCTGGTATATCCGCATTATATTCCGTCCGTAATTTGCGAATAATATTCGGCCAGCGGTCTTCTAACGCTCTTTGATCCACAGAATCGAATATAACTCCAAAGTCGAACAAAATCTACGAAAAATGAGATTTATTACAGTTCATTCATATATGGTCGATTGGTCGTTCTGATTAATCAAACTTACCAATTCCGGCTTTGCGAAGTAAAAATTACATATTTGCTTGAAATCACTCTGGAAATATGTCATCAAACTTTTTCTGTACTGTGCACTAGCTCGCAATTTTTCCTTTATTTCTATTATTTGCTTTTTGACAATACAGTTTCGAAAAAACAGTGCATACTCGGCTTTTTGCTCATCATTTAAATCATTGTCATCTGGTCTAGCATCTGGTTCATCAGCTACGATGCTATCGTTGTTGGCTCGACTTGCATTGTGAAATTTGTTTGCCAGGAAGCCTTTGCCGGTGTCTGGATTGTAGTATAAGTCCTATTCGAAGAAAAAGTTTCAGATTTTGGACATTTAAAAAAAAAACAACCTTAAAAAGGGATTACCATTCCTCCAACTGTACTATTTGCAATTTTTAAGAGCGGAAATATGGTCAACATGTCACCGCATACATTTACAAGTTGTTCACTAGTTGGGCTTGGTGATACTTCTGCTACCATATATGCATACAAACCATCAATCAATGTTCGACGTTTTTTCTTGGTTAAAAAACCAAGACTTTTGTATTCCGTGAAAATGGGCTCATAATCTTTTTTCGATTGAAGAAAATTTCGCAATTTCTTAAAAAAGAAAATAATTAGAAGTTGTAAGCAGATCAAATTTAATCTAATAAAAATGATGTTTAACCTGAGCACTGGACGTGTTTGGTCGGTTCAACATTTCGATTTCAACATAAAATGTGGCACTGCCCATAAATCTTTGTAAAATTTTTCCAAACTTATCGAGTGGTATTGGGGCGCCATGATGATCGAGTATCAATGTTTCAATATCAGTCGCATCAGAAATATTAAACTGTTCGAATACTAAAAAATAAAGTTTTAATCTGCACTGAAATATTTGAAAAATGTTACTTACCGCGTTCTAAATATTTCATATAATCATTCAAATCGTCTCCAGAAACTGAAACATAGTCGTATGTGCCTTGTAATTTGGTTTTTATTTCAAATGAATCCATTTTCGAACTTCTTAATTGTCTATTAAAATTGTTACTGTGTTACCACTGGAGGATGAAATTAACGAACTGTCATATTTTAGCGGCAACGCGAACTGTCAAACTGACATTCAATATTAATACATTGAGTGACACTCAAGTGTTTATTTGTTGTTTTGAACAACAATTGTTGAGGAAATTGTATAGTAATAAATAATAAATTAATAATCAGATGAAACCGATAATTTTTGTGTGACGCTGAAATACGAGCCTGTTAAAATAAAATTTCGATACCAAAAGTGTTTTTATATTCACAATCAACCTTTCCAATGCGTGCCATAAAAATTGTACGCCGCGGAAAATATTCAAGTAATAGATTACAACCAAACAAGCAAGTGAATTGTTCTAAATGTAACAAAAGTTACAAGCGAAGAGCAATTTTGGCACATCACATCCGTTCAAAACATTTAAATTACCATGTTGTATGCCCTGTTTGCAATAAACAATTTATATCAATATCAAATTGCAATCGGCATTTGAAAAAAGTTCACAAAATTGAAAAATACTCAGCATTCAACCTACAATTCAAAACCGATCCAGTGGAAGTCAATATTGACGACAATGCTCCCCCAATTTTGAGAACTACTCTGGCATTGAAAGAAAATGGAAAATTTGGTAAACACCTAGTGGCCGAATGTGAGCTTGACGTTGGCGAAGTCGTATTGTCTGAAGATGCCATCGCAACTTTGGATCTTGTTATGTCAATAGGCTCAAACTGTTTTAATTGCGGAAAAGAACGAAATTGCAATTTTATTGAATGTCCACATTGTATAAATGTTCAATTTTGCAGCAAGAGGTGTAGTTCGACAGAATATCACCAATCAAAATGTGATCGAATGTTCAACCGCAACGATTGTCATATTGTTAGACTAACAACCGGAATCATTTTAGCTGCACTCAATTCAGTTTCAAATATAGAAACCATGTTGGAATTCCTTCGCGGCATATTATTTTCAAATAAGAAAACAAAAAATTGTCGACCACCATTCTCACAGTATGGAGAACTGCTTCAGTTAAAAGGAAAAGAGGAAAAGAAACATTTTTCGATTGCAAAGCGCGTTTGTAACTTATTAATGCTATCACCGCAAACCAAATCTGTCAAACCTCAAGAGTTAAAACGAATTGTATATCATTGCGCAGTTCGATATGCATCGTGTATCGAAATCAATACGTTCTGCGAAGAATTCAAAGTCTGCAAAGGTGGTATATGTAAAAATTTCTCAATTTATAGTACCATTTCCCGTTTGAATCATTCATGTTCTCCAAATCTGCATCAATATGTCGACGACAATCAGATCATGCACTGCGTTGCTGTTCGCCCGATAAAGAAAGGAGATCAGGTTTTTATAAACTATTTGACTGGTTCTGAACCAAAACCCATTCAAAACCGACAGAGCTACTTAAAGGAAAACTGGGATTTTGACTGTAACTGCGACAAATGTATGCCGAATTTCTCCGTGGGAAATGAAAATGATGATTCATACCAATACATCAAACGGAATTTTACAAAACGGACCATCAATAGAGCGATTCGACTACAACAGGAATGCGTGCAATATCTTCGGAAATTCGGTTTCTCGTGGTCAACGTCTGTTGAATTTGTGGTTAATTGCTTGATCGTACTCATTAACGAATCTTGAATGTTTTGAAAGTAGCAATCAAAATGAAGTAACTGAAGCAAAATTGAACAATATAAATAGTTAAAAATGAATTATTTTGGTTCACATTAATTGTAAATTTGCCAAATTTTTATTTTTGGCTTGAACATCGATTAAGAGGTTAAATCCTTTTTTGTTTACTTTTTTCTTTAAGTATAGTTTTTCTGAACATTTTGTTACATACAAAAGACGATTTTAACGTAAAATCTAAACAAAAATTGTATTTTGTGAGGTTTTTCACCAATGTAAAAAATTGTATTAATTGTAAAAACATGAATTTCTTTCACATTCATACAGATTTAAAACGAATAAAAACTATTAAATGAATAATACGAATAGACAGCTCCCAATGATTGGTGATTTTTGTTAACTTTATAGAGTATAATAATTAAATTGAAATATCTAATGAAAATTAGAAACTTAAAAGTTTAAAAACATGTTCTTTATTTTTAAATAATATTCGAATCGAATTGAACCGATTTAAAAACATCATGTAAATTTTTTAAATTTGGTCGCGCCATTTTCGTAAGTCTTAAACATCTTTTATTTATGTTGTATTCTATAGTATACTGTACTGAATATTTATTCATTATGTTCATTAATAATACTTTCATATTCTAAAGCGACTGACCAATTTTGATTGTTAGCTGTCGAAAATGTTCTTTTCTCTTTTTGTCATCTCCAACTCGTGCAGCATAGATAGCTTTGTCAAAGAAAAGAAAAGTAAATGTTCGTGTGAAACTTACATTTTGTGAAACCAACAATATATCAGACTTACCTTTTGTTAATTGCAGTTTTTCACGGCTGAGACTTTTTATCATTAATGTCCGACCACAAGTTTTTAGTTCTTCTTTCTTGAAGATGGCCCGTAATAAATGCCATAAAAATTCTTCGTCAAAATCAGAAGATGTTTTCGGGTACGATGCGTTCATGTTTTTTAATTGAGTCACTGTACCGATTTTGAGCTTTACATCACCATCAAGATAATATCGGTCGCCCTTAGTCTATAATAATAATTCTAGTATATAAAACATTTTTTGATATCATATGAATCCACAATTACTCACATTTGTTATGTAGTAATATTTTTCAGCAAACAGGCTATCTGTCTGATAGTTGCGTGTATTTACTGGATTTTCAGGAGAAAATCCGCTTTCACTATCCAACGTTAAGTCGCTATCTTCAGATACAATTTCGTCTCCGATCCGTTCATTTAATTTTTTAAGTACATTCCGCAAAAAATCGTTTTCTTGTTTGATATTCAATAATAATTCCTTTGACATCACGTCTGATGGCCCAGCAACTGAATTTTCAGAATCATAACATTCCGTTTGAGTAAATAAAGGTGCAGTAATGTTTCCCCCCATGTATTCAGCTCTGATTTGGAGAGAACTCATTCGTTGATTCAAAACTTTTTAGGAGTAAGGAGATATATAATTAATTTATTTTTCAAAATGTTACAATTCATCTTTGGCCATACCATCACCATCGTCACCAACTGTACGTGCGTTAGTTGTCTGATCCACATTTGAGACTTGAAGCTCATTGTCATCAATTTTATTTTGTGT
>NW_022201246.1:0-1096 GCF_009176525.2 Contarinia nasturtii
AGACCCTCGTCGTAGGTGACCCCAGTAATGAATGGTATTTTTGAAGAGGTTTCGGCTCTTTCTTCACGTGGATGTTTCGTCATGAATGCACCAGGCAGATCAGGCTCAACAACTGGTTGAAATACTACCATGGGATCAGTGTCGAATTCCTACATCAAAGAAAGTATTTTAAAAAAATCCAGACATCCAATAAACACTTTAAATTATGACAATTACGAAGAAATCATAAAATGATGATGAAATGTTGGCAGCGGGTACATTTCGTAAGCATTCAATAGTTTGTGTCCAATTATTTGGAGAATAACAATTGAAATATTCTGCAAATTGTGTTGCTCGCTTTTTGGCAACACCTTTGTGAGCTGGCTGTGCCCATGGCGCAAGATTTGTGCCTGACATCGCAATTGCTTTGGAATATAAACCTAAAATGTTGACCAAAATCGAAATTTCATTATTCTATATGTGTTTCAGCCTTTGAAATGTTTTGAATACCCTCAGTTAATGGAGACATCATTAGATACGTAACACTTGCACCGCCAGCACTCGATCCGAATATAGTAACACTATTTTAAGGAAAATCACTGATTTAGAATTGACAAAATACATGAATGAACATTTAAAATCACAAAATAAAATATAACCTTTCTGGATCACCACCAAATCGTTGAATATTTTGTTGAATCCATTTAAGCACCATCGCTTGATCTTTTAAACCGAAATTTCCTGGACAATTGGCGTCTTCTGTACTGAGAAAGCCTAATGCACCCAGACGATAATTTGCCGTAACTAACACAATGTCGTGATCAAGGAAATAAGCAGGATCATGTCGTGATTTGATACCAGAGCCAGCTACAAATCCTCCTCCATGAAAAAAGACTAAAATAGCCAAATTCGAAGAATTTCCCTCAAACTAAAAATAATATTAGAGTACCAAATGGCTTGAAATATTTCTTTGTTGTTTTACCGAGTGTGGCACATATACGCTCAAAAATAAACAATCTTCATTGCCTTCAGCAATATAACTGTGTACAAATGGATCTTTTTGAATGCACGCTGGACCATCTTTCACTGCTTTGTATTCATCATCCCATTTTTCTAT
>NW_022201247.1:0-1025 GCF_009176525.2 Contarinia nasturtii
GGAAGCGACGGCAACAAATATGAAGGATGAATTTGGATCGGTACTTGGTGAAATTCCATTTGCTGGACTTTTGAAGGATGAATTTGCGCAGTTTATTGAGACCTACAAAGGTCTATTGAGCGACACCGATTTGCAGACGATCATTTTAAATGTCATGAAGCGAAATGAAAAAACCACCAAAGCTGATAGATTGTCACAGACGAAGCCGTCTCAATATTCAAAATAATAACAAAAGCATAAAATGTTTCATTTTTTACTCTAAGCAGCTTCGAATTCTTCTTATTGAAATTGTTTCATTGATTTCAGTCAAATAAAAAGAGCAAAGTACCTCAAATAGAGATAAATTTAATCTGTTTATTTTGTTCTTCAAAGATCCCTCAGAGTCAGTTAATTTTTTTAAAAAAGCTACCGAAATTTTCAGAAAAAGGACAATTCCGATTTTATTTTTCTCGATAAAAAAAAAGAATGGCGTTTTGATCATGAACCGTTTGAGAGAAGAAAAATAGATGTATTTTGAATGGATACAAATTAAAATATAGATAGATACAATTGTTTTCAACAGTTTCAAGTTTCGTATTGAGTCATATGAATGGTTGAAGTTGCGTTCAATTTGCTGAGACGGTGTATAATACATTGAACGCATCTCATCGTTTTTCCGTTAATTTGTTCCTTCGTTCAGTAGTGATCTGTCAAAATTTGCCGTCATCTATCATTGGGCCAAGAAATTTACAACACTACATACATTTTTTTCTTCTATCGTAATTTATGAACACCTGTTTTGATCAAATTCATGAACTTAAGTCACATCGGACGATAGTTCAATCCATAATAAAAGAATTTGAGACAACAAACAGCAAAAGTAAGTATATCTAATTAATTTAAGAGGTCTAAGGACATACTGATATGGTTATATTTTTACTCTGAAGCATTAGCACTGTTAATTTGGCAGATTTAATCAGAAAATTCATCCATTTGGGTACATCACCGTTCTAAACACCAAAGGGTCGAGAAAAGTTGTGAAATAC
>NW_022201248.1:0-4746 GCF_009176525.2 Contarinia nasturtii
AGTGTGTGAGTGTATGAGTATGCATTATGCTCATAGCACTCACAACATTCCCCCCGTTAAAAGGTTAGCTTTTAACTCATTAACTGGACTATGTACGCATTTACATTTTCCAATAAGACAATTCTATGTCATCTGGGAGGACGCATACTTTTCTTATTGACCGCTCTATTTGGCCTGTTTGCGTCTTTAGTAGGACTGATCTCACTTTACCATCTTCACCTTTATGAATCTGCATGATTCTTCCCATTGCCCAGTATGTAGGTGCAATGTTGTCAGCTTTGACTACGACCAGTTGACCGATTTTCAGATTCGATTGTTCTGTTTTCCATTTGGGCAATTGCGAGAGTGACTGTATGTAGTCATTCGAGAACTGCTTCCAAAATGCTTGTATTTGGAATTGCAATTGCACATATAGCCGCTTTAAGCTATATGGTGGCGAATCTGCTTTTTCGTACATCGGTAGCTTTAATGGTCTGCCAATTAAAAAATGTGCAGGTGTTAGTGGCTGTTGATCGTCTGGATCGTCTGATAATTTGCATAGTGGGCGGGAATTCAGACATGCTTCAACGCCAGCTAGCAGGGCGGTTATGCCTTGAAATGAATATTTCTGTACACCAATGACGCGTTTCAAATGATGCTTCATTTGCTTAACTGCAGCTTCCCAAATGCCTCCTTCATGTGGAGCTGATGGAGTTATAAACTTCCATTCTGTACCTTTTAAATGCACGTATCGTTGAACTTGGCTGCTTTGCCAACTTTCCAACGCATTTTTCAGCTCTTTATTTGCGCCTATGAAATTCGTACCGTTGTCGCTGTAGATCTTCTCTGGGTCGCCTCTTCTGCTTGTGAATTTTGTGTAGGCGACGAGAAAATCATCTGATGACATGCCTTCAACAGCTTCTAAGTGAATGGCACGAGTGACGAGACAAACGAATACTGCTATCCAGCCTTTCATATCTGGCATTTGTCGAGCTCTTGTATTTGCGTTTATTTTATTTGATACTCGCATTTGGTATGGACCGGCCATATCGACGCCGACATGCTGAAATGGCGGCGCTGGTCTTAGTCTTATTGCTGGCAGTTCAGCTATTATTTGATCTGCCGTGATCTGTGCTAGCTTAACACATCGTGTGCATGTTCCGATAAATTTTCGTGTTTCGAATCTTAATTTTGGGATCCAAAATCTTTTCCGGATGTAGTGCATTATCATTTGTACACCACCATGCATAGTCATTTCGTGCGCGTGATTCAACAACAGAAAGGAGAGTCTTGACTTTTGAGGAATGATATATTGATGCCTTTTTTCGTATGCAATGTTTGCTTTGTCTATACGTCCGCCTACTCTTAGCAAGCCATTTTTATCTATGAATGGCCTGAGTGACGTAATCGTACTTTTGGGTGGCAGCATATCGCCTGTTTTAATGCATTTGAGTTCCGTCTTAAACGCTATGTTTTGTTCGTATTTAATCCAATATTCGATCGCATTGTTTCGTTCTTCGGATGTTATAAATATAGTCTTTGGCTTGATTTTACGAATTGCTCTAAGTGCATAGGCGGTGACATTCAATATTTTGTTCCAGCTTTGGAATTTATTGTAAAGGACTGTACGGTCTACTCCCGAAGTCATATTGAAAATTTTTTCCACCGGCTCTTTTGCTTTGCATTCTTTTTCTATCTCTTTTATTTCATCTGGCGAGATTATCATCATTGGTATTGGCCATTCTTTTTCGGCTTGCCTTAGCCAGCTTGGGCCTTCTAACCATAATTTGCTTTTTAGAAATTTTTGCATATTCATTCCTCTGCTAACTAAATCAGCTGGATTGTCACCCGATCGTACATGTTTCCATTTGCATTGTTTTGTTTTTTCTTGTATTCTTTGTACTCGGTGTGACACAAATGCTTTTAACTCGGTAGGTGATTTTTTAATCCAGCTTAACACTACCATTGAGTCCGACCAAAGTGTTACATTTGAATATTCAAACCCGCATGCATCAACAATTGCTTCTAATTGTTCAACTAGCATATGTGCTGCAAGCAGTTCCAGCCTTGGAATTGTCATGTCCTTTAGCGGAGCTACTTTTGATTTGGCAGATAATAATGAGCAGAAAATTTCTTTCATTTCATTTTCTACTCTTACATAAATGGATGTACCGTATGCTTTTCCGCATGCATCGCAAAATGCATGGACCTCTGTTTTGCATTTTTTGTTGATGTTCAACCAACGATTTATTTTGAAATTCTTCAGTAATGGGAGATCTGCATAGATGTCTGCCCATTCCTTGCTTATATCTGCTGGAACTTTATCGTCCCAGTTTATATCTTTGAGCCGCCAAATTTGTTGCATTAACATTTTTGCTCTGACCACTATGGGTGCTATGAACCCATTTGGATCATATAATCTGGCAATTTCACTCATAATGCTTCTTTTAGTGATGCATTTTTTTGTTCCATCTGTTTTGACGACAATTGATAATTCATCAGTCGTCTTTAGCCAGCGTAGGCCTAGTATTTTTTCTTCATCTTTCTCTCCTATGATAACTTCTTCGGAAGCTGATGAATTTAAATACTTTTCAATTTCTTCAGAGTTTGATGTCCAACCTTTTAGTGTGAAATGGCCTTGACCTAATATGAATTCAACCTCTTTGCATAAGATTTTGAGCTCAATGATAGTATCACATCCGAAAATTCCGTCATCCATATAAAATGATGTTATGATTGTTTCTGATGCCATTGGATATTTATCTGCGTGATCTTTTGCGCATTGAATCATCGATCGTACTGCATTGTATGGTGATGAAGCCTCGCCAAAAATCACTACTGTCATAACATATTCTTTGAGCTCTTTATTTTCGGAATCACGCCAGAATAATCTATGCAAATTCCATTGGTTGGGATTAAGTCCAACTTTATTGAACATTTTTGTAATGTCCGTCGCTACTGCATGTTTATGTCTCCTAAAACGCATTGTTTGTAGTTGAGAGTCATACTGTAGCTTTGGGCCTTTCATTTGAATTGAATTTAGTGATTCACCATTTGATGTTGGCTGTGATGCATTCATCACTACTCTGAATTTTTTCAAAACTGCATGGTGTGGTATCCAATTGCATAATTCGCCGGCTTTTGGCTTGTCAGCTAGGCGCATGTAGCCATGCTTCATATTTTCATTCATGTATTCTGTATATTTTTGTTTCAATTCAGGGTTTTTTCTAAACCTGCTTTCCAACTGCATGAATTGCTTTTTTGCCATAGCTTTTGAATGGCCTAAACCTTTGCATTTTGGTTTAATTGGAATAGTTACAACATACCTACCATTTGCTTCTCTGTAGTATGTTTTCTTAAACAATTCTTCCACCATGCGGTGTTCTTCACTCAAGATTATTTTGCTTTCGCATTTGTTTGTGTCCTCAATTTCCCAGAATTTAGATAATGCATTCTGTAATTTTTCATTTTTATCTTTATTTATATTAAAAACATCATTTTGCATAGCATTTAATGCGATTAAATCATTAGTTTGATGCTTAGTAATAAATTTGCCTAATATTATGTGACCAAATCGTGTAGCTTGCATTATTGCACCGTCTTTATGCTTATATAAACCGGGTTCTATTATATCTGAGTACATTTCTACTCCAATTAGTGCATCTATTGGAGCTGGCATATCGAAATTCTCATCTGCTAAAACTAAATGTTTTATTTCATCTTTGGCTACGTTGATTTGTCGTTCTGGATAAATTCCATCCAGTTGTTTTAGGACAAAAAATTCGGTTTTGATTGCAAACTCGCTATCAAACCATGGTCTGACTATTGCTATGATTTTATGCTTTATAATCTCTGGGCCGCTTACGCCTAATATTCTTTTTTGACATTTCGTGGTTGGCAGCTTGTTTTCCATCACGAAGTTTAGTGTGACACAATTGAGTGTCGCACCTGTGTCCGCTATTGTTCTGCAATAAACAATTATCTTAGTCATTAGCATCTCTATGAGAATATTTAATGTTGCTAACAATGTTGTTTTTTCAAACTTACTTTGGCATTTTGGGTTAATGCTTTTAATTGCGTTGCTTTGCGCCATTAATGCCCAGTCGCCAACTTTGTTGATTGACGAATGTAGTTTGCTCTGCTTTGAAACTTTACTACTTTCGTTTTTGCATTGTCTCTTGGGATTTGGCTGCTTGCCTCTCCAATTTTTGCGTTTGTTTTGATCGCCAACTGCTTTCATGGCCGCATTAGCCGATGAAATTGTATTTGGGCAGAGCATGCTGTTGTGATATTTATGATCTGGCAAGCATTTGGGACATGGTTGATTGTTTCTCTTGTTTTTACATTGGCCTATGTGGCCTTTCCATAAACATCGAACACATAATTCTCGTTCGGCTACTCTATTTAGACGAGAGACTAAGTTCATGTCTTTGAATTCTTGGCATGTATAAATGGTGTGTGAACCATCACATGATGAACACTTTGTGGTTCTTTGTGAATTTGCATTAAACTCATTTTTTGTGTTTTTTCCAAGGCGTTTGAGCTGTTTTTTGGGTGCGAGCGCATTGCTTGGTTGTGATTTTTCAATATTCGAGCGTCTTTCAGCATGTACTCGAATCGTCACTTCACCTTCTAAAAACTGTTCAAGTTCAGACCATGTTGGAATGTGTTTCCCTGGTCTGATTGCATTGTTTGTTTCGGTCCCATCATTTGCTGTACGTGCTTTCGTCAGTGATGGCCGATATTTTTCCCATGCACGATACGTAT
>NW_022201249.1:0-4172 GCF_009176525.2 Contarinia nasturtii
CTGATTGTACGAATGCTTACACAATTACGAAAGGCCGGATTAGATACCAGTGTCAAGAAAATATTTGATACTCCCTCGTTAGCCGCACTAGCTGAAACTATTGGCAAATACCAGACAGTCAGTATTCCACACAATCTGATTACGGTCGATAGCACTGTTATTACTCCAGAAATATTGCCGCTTATTGATCTATCGCAGGAAGAAATTGATGTGCTGGTCGAAGTGGTGCCTGGTGGTTTAACCAATATTCAAGATATTTATGGACTAGCACCATTGCAGCAAGGCATCTTATTTCACCATGTGATGGTCGAACAAGGTGATCCGTACTTAATAAAGAGTCATTTTCAATTTAGTGATCGTGCTACACTTGATAACTATGGAATTGCGCTGCAACGAGTGATTGAACGGCATGATATTCTGCGTACTGCCTTCATTTGGGAAGGACTCAGTGAACCGGCACAAGTAGTTCTGCATCGAGTTCCTTCGATACTCACCAAAGTTTCATTGGATGATATAGATGACCAGAACAATTGTCTAGAACAATTAAATGATCGGTTCAACCCACGTCACTTCCGACTAGATTTAAAACAAGCACCACTGTTGCGTGTGTTTGCTGCTCAAACGTCTAAAGGAGATTGGATAGCGTTGCAGCTGATGCATCACATAATTGGTGACCATGTCACCCTACAGAGAGTGCATGCAGAAGTGCAAGCCATCATCAATGGGCAGAGTTATCAGTTGGCCACACCCACACCATTCCGCTGTGTAGTGGCTCAAGCTCGTCTAGGTGTTAGCCAAGGCGAACATACTCACTTCTTCAGTGAAATGCTTGCTGACATCGATACACCAACCCTACCTTTTGGTCTGAGCGACGTTCATGATGATGGGACTGAGATCGATGAAGCGCATTTGAAGTTACCACAGGAGCTTAATAATCAGTTACGGGCGCATGCACGTCATTTCCGTGTCAGCTTGGCCAGTCTTTGTCATTTGGCCTGGGCACAGGTACTTGCCCGAGCCAGCGGAAATGAAACAGTGGTATTTGGTACTGTGCTACTTGGTCGATTACAGTCCGGAGAAGAAAATGACAGTATGATAGGGTTATTGATAAACACGCTACCTTTACGGCTGGATATCGATGATACTACAGTCGAATACGCTGTACGCAACACTCATTCGCGTTTGAGTGATTTACTGTCTCACGAATATGCATCATTGGCGTTAGCGCAACGCTGTAGTGGAGTGCCATCTTCATTACCTCTTTTCAACTCATTGCTAAACTATCGCCATAAATCTCAGACTGAGTATGCCATCGACACACTCGCTGGAGTGAATATTGTCGGAAGTGAAGGGCGAACAAATTACCCAATAACTTTGTCGGTGGACGACGACAACAATACACTGAGTCTCATGGCTAGTATTGTGTCGCCGTTGTCAGCATCAAGGATTTGTGGTTATATGCAACAAGCACTGGTCTCACTTTCCAATGCACTAACACTCACACCACAGATACCTGTATGCACATTGACTGTGATGCCACTAGAGGAACGAGAGATGCTGTTGAATACATGGAACCAGACGACAGTTAATTATCCACCTGTTCGTTGCCTTCACGAGCTATTTGAAGAACAAGTAATGCGCGACGGACATACAATTGCCGTGGAGTGCAAGGGAGAAACCTTGAGCTATGCCGAACTCAATGCTCAAGCAAATAGATTGGCTCACTGCCTGATTGCCAAAGGTGTTAGGCCAGATGACCGCATCGCACTTTGTGTTAAGCGTAGCACGAAAATGGTTGCTGCCCTTCTCGGAATTCTAAAAGCCGGTGGTGCCAATGTACCGCTCGATCTGGCCTACTCCAGTCAACGGCTAACGAATATTTTGAATGACGTCAATCCAATGTGTGTATTAGCAGATAGCAGTGGCCAGAAAGCACTTGGTATCCATCAGGTGCCAGTGCTAGGCTTAGATAAAGTATTTCTTGATGGCCTTTCGGTCGATAATCCGGATCCGAACAAACTGGGGCTCACTTCTTCTCATTTAGCGTATGTGATATATACATCCGGTTCGACTGGAATACCGAAAGGAGTGATGATCGAACACAGGAATATAACAAATCTCCTTTACTGGAGTCAAGAAGCGTTCACAGCCGAAGACTTAGAACATACCTTGTTTTCAACATCTATTGCTTTTGATGTATCCGTTTTCGAGTGTTTTGCGCCATTGTCTGTGGGAAAAATGATACATATTGTCGAGGATGCACTCGCGATTACACATAATCCGTCAAATATATCCCTATTTAATACAGTGCCTTCTGCAATGACGGCTATATTAAATGCTGGAACTTTACCATCTTCGCTCCATAACCTAAATTTGGCAGGCGAACCATTAAATTCTAACTTAATCGAACGTATTTTTACCCAAACGCAAATTGCAACACTATCGAATCTTTATGGCCCATCTGAAGCGACAACTTATTCAACTTGGCACAAGTATAAACGAGGTGATGTGAGAATTGAAACGATAGGGCGGCCCATTGCCAATACCCGCATTTATGTGCTGGATTCACATAGTGAGCCAGTGCCGTTGGGAGCCGAAGGAGAACTATATATAAGCGGTGCTGGTGTAGCTCGTGGCTATCTCAATAGAACTGAACTTACAGCTGAACGATTTCTACCTGATCCATTCAGTGAAAATCCAATGGCACGAATGTACCGAACCGGTGATCGAGCCCGTTATATGCCTGACGGTAATTTAGTCTATATAGGTCGCACTGATCAACAGATAAAAATACGCGGTTTTCGAATCGAACCTGGTGAAATCGAAGCCCGCCTCAATGAGCATCATCTGATACATGAAGCTGTGGTTTTATCATGGAAAAATCAGCCTGATTCTGATGCCCAATTAGTCGCCTATGTAGTGGCAGAGGCAGACACATCGTTGGCTCAGAATCTACGCAATTATCTAGCATCCTTGCTACCTGATTACATGGTGCCGGTGGCTTATGTTTTTCTATCGTCTTTACCACTAACACCCATTGGCAAACTAGACCGACGTGCACTGCCAGCTCCAGATGATAAGGCATTCGTCCGTCAATCATATGAGGCACCGCAAAGCGTAATGGAACAAAAATTAGCAACAATTTGGAGTGATCTGCTGGATATTGATCGCATTAGCCGACATGATAATTTCTTTGCGTTAGGTGGCCATTCTTTGCTGATTGTACGAATGCTTTCAGAATTGCGGAATATCGGATTGGATACCAGTGTCAGGGAAATATTTGATACTCCCTCGTTAGCCGCACTAGCTGAGACTATTGGCAAATACCAGACATTCAGTATTCCACCCAATCTGATTACCAAAGACATCACGATGATTACTCCAGACGTGTTGCCACTTATCGATCTATCTCAGACAGAGATTGATACATTGGTCAAAGAAGTGACGGGCGGTATAGCTAATATACAAGATATTTACGGGTTGGCACCTTTGCAGCAAGGGATTTTGTTTCATCATTTGCTCACCGAACAAGCCGATCCGTACTTAATGATGAGTAGTTTCAAAATTAGTGATCGAGTGGTACTGAATCGTTATGCATTCGCTTTACAACAAGTAATTGAACGACACGATATATTACGCACCGCTTTTATATGGGAAGGTCTCAGTGAACCGGCACAAATCGTCTTGCATCGAGTTCCATTCTTACTCACCGAAGTCACGCTGGACGATACCAAGTCAGTACTAGAGCAGCTTACACATCGCTACAATTCTAGTCAATATCGAATGGATCTCAAACGTGCACCGCTATTGCGCCTGATAGCTACACCAACGTGTGGAGGGAACTGGATTGTATTGCAATTGATGCACCATATAATTGGTGACTACTTTACTATACAGAAACTAAATGCAGAAGTGCAAGCCATTATCAATGGACAGAGTGAACAGTTGACCACACCCACACCATTCCGCCATGTAGTGGCTCAAGCTCGTTTAGGAGTTAGCCAAGCCAAACACATGCAGTTTTTTAGAGAAATGCTTTCGGATATTGATAAACCAACCCTACCATTTGGTCTGAGCGACGTTCATGACAACGGAATTGAGATCGATCATGAGCAATTGAAGCTATCACAGGAGCTGAATAATCATTTGCGAGCACTTGCACGTCATTTCCG
>NW_022201250.1:0-1031 GCF_009176525.2 Contarinia nasturtii
GGAAGCGACGGCAACAAATATGAAGGATGAATTTGGATCGGTACTTGATGAAATTCCATTTGCTGGACTTTTGAAGGATGAATTTGCGCAGTTTATTGAGACCTACAAAGGTCTATTGAGCGACACCGATTTGCAGACGATCATTTTAAATGTCATGAAGCGAAATGAAAAAACCACCAAAGATGATAGATTGTCACAGACGAAGCCGTCTCAATATTCAAAATAATAACAAAAGCATAAAATGTTTCATTTTTTACTCTAAGCAGCTTCGAATTCTTGTTATTGAAATTGTTTCATTGATTTCAGTCAAATAAAAAGAGCAAAGTACCTCAAATAGAGATAAATTTAATCTGTTTATTTTGTTCTTCAAAGATCCCTCAGAGTCAGTAATTTTTTTTAAAAAAGCTACCGAAATTTTCAGAAAAAGGACAATTCCGATTTTATTTTTCTCGATAAAAAAAAGAATGGCGTTTTGATCATGAACCGTTTGAGAGAATGAAAATCGATGTATTTTGAATGGATACAAATTAGAATATAGATAGATACAATTGTTTTCAACAGTTTCAATTTTCGTATTAAGTCATATGAATGGTTGAAGTTTCGTTCAATTTGCTGAGACGGTGGATAATACATTGAACGCATCTCATCGTTTTTCCGTTAATTCGTTCCTTCGTTCAGTAGTGATCTGTCAAAATTTGCCGTCATCTATCATTGGGCCAAGAAATTTACAACACTACATACATTTTTTTCTTCTATCGTAATTTATGAACACCTGTTTTGATCAAATTCATGAACTTAAGTCACATCGGACGATAGTTCAATCCATAATAAAAGAATTTGAGACAACAAACAGCAAAAGTAAGTATATCTAATTGTTTTAAGAGGTCTAAGGACATACTGATATGGTTATATTTTTACTCTGAAGCATTAGCACTGTAAATTTGGGAGATTTAATCAGAAAATTCATTCATTTTCATCCACAGAACATCACCGTTCTAAACACCAAAGGGTCGAGAAAAGTTGTGAAATAC
>NW_022201251.1:0-1099 GCF_009176525.2 Contarinia nasturtii
GTTCTTTTAAAAAATAATTTGATAAAAGGAACGCTCACATTGATCCGATGGCAAAGATGGGCTTCACGATAATCAATATTTTAGGCGAGTATCTAAATTCAACGGTCAAGTACAATTATGGTAAGTAACAACATGGTAACTGTAGTTCAATTTAATCCGACCATGTTTTTTTGTTTCAGTTGATACATGGAGGTATGAAGACTTGAAAGTTCACGAATGAAAAGTTCAACATATTTTTATGAAAATGATAATAAAATGTTTGTTTAAATCTAAGAATTTAAAGGAAATGGCACTTACTAGAATTTTAAAACACAATAACATGATGAAAGCTTTTGCACTACTAAATTAGGAAATTAACATTGTATTTGGTCGAACCAGACAGAACGCTTGCTATAACCAGTCATTGTTGTTGTTGGAGTAAAACACCTGTTGTATTGCTCTGAATAAAGCTGGCTCTCTTTTACTTTATATCAGTGAGAAGTTAAACTGATAGTTGACTAAAAACACTAAATTCTTTCCCCTTTTCGTTTCCGCCTTGTTGGTTGCGACTTAGTGTGAAGAACTCAGTGATTTCAAGTGAATTAACACTACAAGTAAACCGATATATATAGTGGAATATTGATAGTAAAATAGAACAAAAAAGTGAGCACTTGCGTCAATTATATCTAATTTTAATATTTTTGTAATGAACTATATTATAATTGCTTTCGTTATAAGAATAGCAATCCGCAGATACCCTATTCCAACAACAATGTATTGTTTACCATTTTGTTGTTGGCGCAAAACATCTGTCGCCCTGCTCCAAAAATAATCAACCATGATGAAACCAAACAAACTCGCTCGTAGCAAACACAGTTACTCATTTTTGTTTCAGAGCAATACAACAGGTGTTTTACTCCAACAACAACAATGACTGGTTATAGCAAGCGATCTGTCTGGTTCGACCAAATACAATGTTAATTTCCTAATTTAGTAGTGCAAAAGCTTTCATCATGTTATTGTGTTTTAAAATTCTAGTAAGTGCCATTTCCTTTAAATTCTTAGATTTAAACAATGTTTTAAAATGAAATCTTCCAATTTCAGAGCAAAGAGAAAATAT
>NW_022201252.1:0-1106 GCF_009176525.2 Contarinia nasturtii
GTGAAATTTAAAATCTGACTTAACGGAGAAAAATGCCCTAAAATGATATTCTTTCAATTTGAACGCTGAAAGAATGTTATAGTGGGGGTTTTTTCAAACGGACAACAGTCCGCAGTGGAGCGACCGAATTTTTTTTTCATTTTTTTGAATCGACTTTTCTGGGTCAGTTTTTTACGCTGATTGTTTGGTTTTACCATCGATCTTACATAATTCGGACCTGAGGAATCTAATTTTGACCGATCGATTCGAAGCTCACAAGATATACGGCTTCGAACCTTCCCCTAGGAGTGACGTTTTGTAGTTTCAAAAAAAAAAACCAAAATATATATCAGTGAAATTACGTAACATATATTGATATTTTTGTCATTTTGCTATAAAAAAATAAATTAAATTAAATATTGAACAAAAAATACCATCCTAATAATTTTGATTTTCAATATGATTACGTACTCTGAAAACCTAAAGGTGGGCTATTCACAACAAAAGTAGCTGTCATTGTATTTCACCAAAAATTTGGTGTGATTTTGATACGAAAAAATATTGTCAGAGGTTTTCAGAGTATTGTTCCCCTCATTCCAAGAGTGCGTTCATGATCTGTTAAAACTCAACGTAAGTCTATCTTCGCCGAAAGTTTTGTATAATAAGAAAATATATTTTCATCAAAACAAAAATGTAAAATATTGAATTGAAATTAAAAATTCGACTGGTGCGAATTTTTAATGTAATTATTTAACGGAATATTATTTAGGAACAAATGATACACTTTAGGTTTTGAAAGATGTGACAGTTTAATCCGTATTCATATCTTCATAAAATGCGATATCCAATATTGTTTTGAACAATGTTTCTGAAAAATCCAATATTATATATAACAATAATAATCGTCAAAATTATATTCGGATTCTTCGTTATCAAATTCCATTGCACGCCCATTGAAATCAAGTTGATTGCATTCGAGAAATTTCGAGAAATTCACCTTCGTATTGCGTAAATGGCATAAACTCGAAACGGTTTGAAAAAGGTGCTTCCACCATCCGTAACAATATGTGTTATTTTGTGCACTGCCAGATCATATTTTTTAAGGGCGTTTATAAGTATTTTGGTCA
>NW_022201253.1:0-1115 GCF_009176525.2 Contarinia nasturtii
CACCAACGAACGAACCGTTCGTTCGTTTTCAATGTATATTTTCTTCGATCGTAGAAAATGAATTGTTCGGATTGTTCGTTCGTATGTCCGTACGAACAGCGAACACGTTCGTTCGTTCGTAATTTATGGAAATTTATTTTCTGAGTGTAAACAAACATTGCGATAATAAATGTAAATTGGGAAAACTTTAAATCGATTTTTCCCGCTTTTCCGATGGGAAATCTTCCGAGCGGTTCAATAGCCCAAAGTCCAAATCCGGTGGAATTTGGCTGATCCATAAATTCTCAGGATTTGACCTGAATTCTAAAACTTCCATAAAGATATTCTATAAAAAATCCATTCTTCGTGTAATTGTATGTATTTTTAATTGTAATTACATTATGGAAGTTCTGGAATCCAGGACAAATCCTGAGAATCATGGATCAGCAGAATTCCACTGGATTTGGACTTTAGGCAACATTTTGCTTTTTTTTACGATTTCCCATCGGAAAAGTGGGAAAAATCGATTTAAAGTTTTCCCAATTTACATTTATTATCGCAATATTTGTATTTTGTATACATTGAGAAAATAAATTTCCAAAAATTACGAACGAACGAACGTGTTCGTCTTGAAATAGACCTAAACAAAATTAAAAGCTTATTTCTTAGAAACCTATGACAATTAAAAAAGTTTCAGAAATTCTTATAACAAAACTACAAAATGAAAAGCAAAAAACCTGAGTATGTTGATGTTGATAAGGAATCCGATACAACTGAAGCCGAAAATCTTGTTTGACAATATTAAATGACGTATTTTAGTTCTGTTAATTCACAATTCAGACAGTCATCGTGAAAACATTTGCAACGTAATCAAATTATAGAGTGCTTAATTTTTGAAAAATTACATCGGCCCTATGCATAATAGGGTGGAACATTCTATTGAATTTCGAAGCAAATCTTGATGGCCAATTAGGAAAACATGTCTTATAGTCCCCAGATTCAAGATAAAAAGGAACTTTCAACTTTCCATTCCATACAAGACAGCGACTTGAAGGAATGGGGGTACATTTTACTGGAAAACCATGAAATATTGCAGTGATCCAATCACCATGAGAACTTGTGAATCTTATTTTCTG
>NW_022201254.1:0-1603 GCF_009176525.2 Contarinia nasturtii
ATTATCCCGTCATTAATTTTATCAAAATCTACTTCAATGTGCGCTTGGAAATCGTCTGCAAATAAATGACCGATCATGTGTTCTGGAACGTTGAGAGTATCATTGAAAAATAGCGAAAAAAATGTTTGACCGAAATTAGTTCCTTGTAAAATTCCGTTATCAATCACGACGTTATCTGATTCCGAATTACCGACTTTAACTCTTTGCGAAATATTACTATAAATTGATTTGATTAAATTTAACGAATTATTATCAAAACCGTACGATTCACAAACTTTTAATAACGCGCTATGTGGTACCGAAGGAAATGCACTTTTGACGTCCAATGAAACATAAATAACTACTTTTTTACGATTGATAGATGACATGATACTCTCCGAAATATTCAATAAAGCCGTTGTACAACTATGATTCTTGCGAAATCCTGATTGACGTTCATGAATCAAATGATTTGATTCCAAATAGTCGATGACCTGTTCATTAAGCAAAATCGCTAAAATTTTTGGTATGACCGAAATGATACTGATTGGTCGAAATTCAGAAACGAGTTGGGGGGTTGGAACTTTATTGAGAGGTTTAATAATTATGTTATTCCAATCAGAAGGATACACACTATGAATAATACAAAAATTAAAAATGTAACAAAGAGAGTCAACAATAGAAGGCAACACAAGTTTTAAAAATTTAAGTGGTATCTGGTCATCACCAATTGCATTACTTTTGATTTTATTAAACGCTTTAAGAATTGATTCATTGTCAACTTGACGAAAGGAAAAATTACTATTAATATTTGTTGGCAACGATAAATTATTGAGATCGCCCCCATTCGATTTATGGATTGAAGCAAAGAAGTTATTAAAATCATTCAAATTAAAATTGTTTAGGACTTCAGAATCGTCGTTAGACTTATCTTTAGTCACTCCGAGAGTCTTAATTACATTCCACTTACTACGAATAGTAGTGGCTTCATTAAGATCACTCACAATGCTAGATTTTTTACTCTTATTAATCAAAGATTTGACTTTCTTGGATTTTTCCTTAAGAATGTCATTTCTTTCCTTATCAATAGTTGCATCATCGACATTGTTTCTCTTACAATTGTCGTATGCAACTTTTTTCTCATCCATAGCTTTGGCAATATCATTATTAAACCAATGCTTAGGGGAATGTCGAACACGACGCGATTTTAGTGGTGCAAAGCGATCAAGTAAATTTAATAAATTGACATTAAGTGATTTGACCATATCATCAACATTCTGATGATTGTCTAGGTGAAATTCCAATTCATCGAGTGCCAGACTAAGTTGATCAGCATCGATTTTATCAAAATTTCTACCACTAATGACAACTTTTTCGTTCTTGACAGTTTTTATGTTATATGAACACAAAATAAAATCATGAAATGAAATACACGACGGAAAATGAGCAAATTTAGAAACACGCGAAATGTTATTTGTAAAAATTAAATCGATTTGTGTTGGTTCCTTTCCCGGCCAGCGGTGAGTAGGGCAACTATCATTCGCGAGTTTAAAATTTAAATCAAAATTATTATTTATCAAACGACTTGAAGTGATATTATTTAACATATTGATATTAAAATCAC
>NW_022201255.1:0-1285 GCF_009176525.2 Contarinia nasturtii
CACCAACGAACGAACCGTTCGTTCGTTTTCAATGTATATTTTCTTCGTTCGTAGAAAATGAATTGTTCGGATTGTTCGTTCGTATGTCCGTACGAACAACGAACACGTTCGTTCGTTCGTAATTTATGGAAATTTATTTTCTGAATGTAAACAAACATTGCGATAATAAATGTAAATTGGGAAAACTTTAAATCGATCTTTCCCGCTTTTCCGATGGGAAATCGTCCGAGCGGTTCAATAGCCCAAAGTCCAAATCCGGTAGAATTTGGCTGATCCATGAATTCTCAGGATTTGACCTGAATTCTAAAACTTCCATAAAGATATTCTATAAAAAATCCATTCTTCGTGTAATTGTATGTATTTTTAATTGTAATTACATTATGGAAGTTCTGGAATCCAGGACAAATCCTGAGAATCATGGATCAGCAGAATTCTACTGGATTTGGACTTTAGGCAACATTTTGCTTTTTTTTACGATTTCCCATCGGAAAAGTGGGAAAAATCGATTTAAAGTTTTCCCAATTTACATTTATTATCGCAATATTTGTATTTTGTATACATTGAGAAAATAAATTTCCAAAAATTACGAACGAACGAACGTGTTCGTTGTTCGTACGAACATACGAACGAACAATCCGAACAATTCATTTTCTACGAACGAACGAACAAAAGGACCAAAAAAATATTCTACGAACGAACGAACGAACGTCCGTGGACAGCTATGTTCAGTTCACACTCATTCTTTGAATACGATATGAATTACTGGCGAATTAATTCCTTGAAATAGACCTAAACAAAATTAAAAGCTTATTTCTTAGAAACCTATGACAATTAAAAAAGTTTCAGAAATTCTTATAACAAAACTACAAAATGAAAAGCAAAAAACCTGTATATGTTGATGTTGATAAGGAATCCGATACAACTGAAGCCGAAAATCTTGTTTGACAATATTAAATGACGTAATTTAGTTCTGTTAATTCACAATTCAGACAGTCATCGTGATAACATTTGCAACGTAATCAAATTATAGAGTGCTTAATTTTCGAAAAATTACATCGGCCCTATGCATAATAGGGTGGAACATTCTGTTGAATTTCGAGGCAAATCTTGATGGCCAATTAGGAAAACATGTCTTATAGTCCCCAGATTCAAGATAAAAAGGAACTTTCAACTTTCCATTCCATACAAGACAGCGACTTGAAGGAATGGGGGTACATTTTACTGGAAAACCATGAAAAATTGCAGTGATCCAATCACCATGAGAACTTGTGAATCTTATTTTCTG
>NW_022201256.1:0-1559 GCF_009176525.2 Contarinia nasturtii
GTATTTAAATTCAAAATATATTTAGTTTTCATATAATATTTATCTGCGTAGTATAATATTTGATATAATACTATTGATTGAAACTGACTTATGTTTTTTTATGACACGATTAAAAATAAGTAATAATAATAATAAACTTTTAATGTTTGTAATGTAACTTGTCCTATATGCTATAACAACTGTGATTCTTAAGAATAAATTTAACTAACATGAAATAAACTTTATTTCTTAATATCTTTTCTGATGAACGAAATTTATATGACATTTCCTTGAAATGAACGAAATTTACAAATTGACTTGTCTTCACCCTGATGAATTTCAAGGCCCAAAAAACGGCCAATGTCCATTTCTTTGATTTCGAATTGCTTTCCAAGATAAGCCAGCAATTAAACCATCGTCCACATGAATTGCCAAAATTGTAAGTATTCCATTTCTCTTACTAATGAAAACACATGAGTCCGCTTGGCACTGTCTGAAACCGAAAAGTTTAATAAACGATTTGAACTTCTCATTCCAACACCTACCGGCCTGCTTCAGTCCATACAGACTCTTTTTCAACTTGCATACTCTGTTCGACCCATCTTGAAACCCAATAGGCTGTTCCATAAAAACTGTCCCTTTCAAAATACCATTTAAGAAAGCGGTCTTCACGTCAAACTGTCTAATATGCATTTTCATTTGCGCTGCCATTGCCAAAATTCCAAAATTAGTCTGATGGATGTGAATCTCACCACGGGACTGAACGTTTCATAGTAGTTCACGCCATATTCCTATGTGAAACCCCTGGCAAACAATCTTGCCTTAAGACGCGCGGGTGCATTTTTCTAGTCCGTCTTTATTTTATACACCTATTTGTTGGTGATAATTTTTTCTCCCGACGGATGATCGTCGAGATCCCATGAGTTGTTTTTTACTAAAGAGTCATACTCTTCTTCCATTGCGGCTTTCCATTCATTACGGTTTTCACCTTTTAATGCTTGACCGTAGCTCTGTGGTTCATCGACTATAAACCCCACATGGAGATTCAACACTTGATTTCGCTTCATTTGACGTGTCGTCGCACCCGTGCCATTTCCATCAATTTTGGCTCGGCTATTAAATGTTGGATCACCTGATAATGAATCTCCTGCGCCATCATCCAGGTCGCTCTCATCAAGTGGATTTTCATCGAGACTGTCATTTATTGTTATAATCGACTTCCCATTATCGTTATTTGAAGTTGATGTTTCAACCGATGATTCATTTGATTGACCAGCTGTTGCCTCATCACAATCTGTCGATTCACTTTCAATACTCTCCCCGGGATCGACAGCCTCTTCATTTTTATCCAGGAGATCCATTTCGGCAATATCATCATTTTCATCGATTAATACTCTTACAACACGATTATCTTTTGATGTTTTCGAATCCAAAATCTTTGTTTCATCTTCCATGAAAATCACATCTCTGCTGATCACTATCTTTTTAGCATTCATGTCATATAATCGAAATGCTTTGGCATTATCAGCACGCCTCAAATACACACACTCATATGATTTTGGATCAAGTTTCGTACGATT
>NW_022201257.1:0-2380 GCF_009176525.2 Contarinia nasturtii
ATTTCATATGCTTTTGAACTAGCACAAGAGATTGATAAAAGTGTTCCGGTTTATGTATTACCGTGGTCGTCACCAGAAAAAGAGCAGCCATCATCTATTGAAGAAATGGCCAATACAATGATTTCGCTGATAAAGAAAGTACTGCCGAATGGCCCTTGCGCTATAGCTGGCTACTCCTCAGGGGGTATTCTTGCCTATGAAATAGCAAACCAACTTATAAACAGTGGCTACCCAGTTTCATTTTTGGGCTTAATCGACACGTCACCACTCATAGAAACGAGTAAATTCAATGATACTAATTGGTTTTTGTATTCTATTACATTGAAATCTGCCTTCTTCAAAACATTAAATGATATAGTGTGGTGGAAAGGTGTAAGTAAATTGAGTCTAATTGAGGCAATTGAAGAAGTTAAAGAAAAAAATGTTGATTTGGACAATGCAGATATCGAATGGGAAGCATTGTTATCGAAACAACGGGCTCATTATCATAATATATGCGCAGTGTATAAGATCAATTCACTACCAATTACCGTAAACTTGTTTCAGGCAACCGAGGTTGATCGGTCACATGGTCGTAATGTGTACTTTGATAAAAATATTCAAACACAAAACAGTGTTAGTGATTTAAAAATTCTTCCAAAAATTGATTGGGACAGTAACTATCTTTCAGGCGTGCACATTATTCCTGTAAAGGGTGGTCACTTTACAATGATGACAGATCAGAACAATCGAACTTTATTGGGAAAAAAAATTACTGAAACATTACTATCAAATTGAACAAGCATTCACAAGGACATACATCAATACAAAACATCGAATGATACTTGCATTTATATATGAATATTCATATATACAGGGTGGGCCAGAATAAGTGTCGCTTTTTTTGCACCTACGTAATTTCAACTACAATGCTTTCCGATCACCCTTTGGTTCACCGTTATGTTTATTCATGTTTGTGCAATCCACTGTGACGATGCACAGTATTGCGCAGTTTTTGTTTACTTTACAATAGCAATGGATGTGAAACGTCAACTAGTTTTGAATTTGCACAAAAAAGGTTTGCGACAAGTTGATATTTTTCGCAAGCTTCAGAGCGACAATATCAATTTGAGATTTATTCAGCTCACCATAAAACGATACAAGGAACATGAAACAGTCGATGTGAAGGGAAAACCGGACAGAAAAAAACCCGTAAGAACAAAAGATCTGGTCAAAAAGGTACGAGACAAAATTCGTCGAAATAACAAAAGAAGCGCTAGAATCTTGGCTCGTGACCACAAAATCAGTCGATATTCAATGCAACGAGTGTTAAAAGAAGATTTGGGAGTTAAAACATTTAAAAAAAACCGAAAACACGGCTTGACGATCAAAAATAAGCAAGATAGAAAGCAAAAATGCAAAGAACTGCTACGCCGGCGCGCAACCTCCAACATTGTTTTTTCAGACGAAAAGTTGTTCCTTTTGCAGCCAAGTCTCAATGCGCAAAATGATCGCGTATTGAGGACATTCCTGAAGATGATTTAGTCGTTGAACGATTTCAAAATGTGTCGAGTGTCATGGTTAGGGCCGCCGTTTCGGCCGGCCACAAATTTCCCCTTGTTTTCGTTGAAAAAGGCGTTAAAATTAACGCAGCTGTGTATGAAGAAGAAATATTGCGCAAAAACTTGTTGCCACATGCCGAAGCTGTGTTTGGTGATGAACCGTGGGTGTTTCAGCAAGATGGGGCACCGGCACATCGAGCAAACAAAGTGCAACAGTGGTTAAGAGAAAATGTGCATGATTTTTTGAACAAAGATGAGTGGCCGCCATCGTCTCCAGACCTAAATCCGTTGGATTATTTTGTGTGGGGCTACATGCAATCGAAGTTAAATGATCTGAAGATTAAGAAAATTACAAAATTGGATGCATTCAAAAAGAAAATCCTCAAGATTTGGAACGATATTCCCATCGAAATGGTGCGCGCCACGTGTAAATCGTTTTTACGTAGTTTGCGTTTGTCGGTCCGTGCAAATGGAGGAAGAATCAAAACCAAAACATGAATCTAAAATTTTGGACCCTCTTCTAAATCCCAATTAAGTTTTTGTTCAATTTTAGTAAAAAACAATACGTTTTTTGAGCATATATAAAAGCGACACATATTCTGGCCCACCCTGTAAGTATCTATCTCAAAGCAATTCACGATTGGCATTCGGTCACTATTCAATAGGTGTTAAATGGGAAGTTTATATGAAACTCTCGGAGACTCAGTATATATAGACTCTATAGAGCACTCAAAAAGTGAAAAAGAAATACTGATACTGCTCTATATCGAGTCTCCGAGAGTTTCATATAACCTTCCCATGTAACACCTATTGAATAGTGACCGAATGCCAATCGTGAT
>NW_022201258.1:0-1275 GCF_009176525.2 Contarinia nasturtii
TGAATGGGTGACCGTCTGGGAACACCATGTGTCGTTGGCACCATTCTCTTTTTTTTCACTTTTTTGTTTTATTGCTCTCTCTCTCTTTCTTTTTTTGCACATTTCTTTTTCTCGATTTTTTTGGTTTTTCCCGCTTTTAAAAAGAACTTTTCCATAGATTTTAAAGTGAAAATCTAGTAAATGAACCTTGTAATGAACTATTTAATTGTATAAACATGTTATGTAAGAAAAATAGAACAGACGGTGAAAATATCATTGATTTTTTTTTTGATTGCGTTAAAAATAGTCGTATCTTGCATGATTCAATGTATTTTATTTTCTTTTTTCAATATTTGAAAATTTCTCCGTGAAAATTGGCAATGTATGTCAAATAATAAACATATGTTATGAGCTGTCGACAATCGTGTCCTAGGAAAACCATTTCTAAGGAATATATTTGTTTCACATTGAAATAAAAGACGATTTGTTTTGATAAGTGTAACGAAAATGGTGTTGTTTGTTTGGATACAACAGGTATTAATTGCTAATTGTTGTATCAAGGTACAAATTTGATTTTACATAAAATATCACGGCGGATGGCAGTCCCCCAAGTGAGGCAACATCAGAGTGTCATTATTTGCTGCTGCTCAGCATATGACTGAGAGCTGAGTAATGCTGAACTCGTACGGCTAACGCATACGAAACGGATGCACGATACATATTCCCCCTTCGCTTCTTATGTGCTGCCGTTGACGCTATTGCCGCTGCTGTTTCACTTACGCGTAAAATACAATGGCATCAACGGTACCACACTATACCATACGAAGTGAAAGCAAGAGATGAGATGCGACGTGCTGCTTTTGCTCTCAGCCTCTCATATATTCTCCTTCAGTTTCGATAGCCGACTTTTGAAGTGATTTTCAGTCGGGTGATCGAAGCTAGCAAAAAGGTGAAATTAATACCTGAACGAGTAGCAGAAGCGATGAAAATGTGATAAATAGCAAGATCTTCATTTTGTCTTTAACAATACAATTGAACTGATACGCCATCAATCAACACAACGTCTTTTATATTAACACAAATTGTACGATGAATCTAACAAACGTGCTCTGAAAGAATACGTTTGTTAGAAAGAATGTTTGAAATTCTAAAACTATTTATAACTATTTTTTTTTTGGTATTTATTATCTGTTCATCTGTTCTAGTAAATTATCAATTGAGTTTGTTGAAAACAGTAGGCGAATATTTATTTTGGGTTTTCGTTTTGAATTTAAAAACAAATATCCATTTTATTAC
>NW_022201259.1:0-3833 GCF_009176525.2 Contarinia nasturtii
GGAAAAAATCGTATTATATTGTGACTGACCTTGGAGTTCACAGTACCTTGAAGTGACTTGAATTGATTGATTTTATCAGTGAAATTGTCAAAAAATAACGTTTTTTATTGAAAATAATTAATTTTTGATGAATAAACAGTTATTCAATTGTTTGATTGTCATTTTAGATTATGAAAGTAATCTTCGGTTGTTTGCGTGGTATTTGTATGGGACGAATGTTATTTTCAATTAGTGAACTATCCACTGATTTGAGACTGCGGAAAGCTTCAATCTGATCTGTAGACACTTTAATTGGTTGGCGATAGATGATCCAGGTGACCGATTCATAATATGGTGGCGTTGTCAATGATCCGCGATATGTGAAATAATTTTCATCCAAATCTTGAGATTCCATCCATTTTAAACTGTCTGAAATTTGTACATTTATTTGAGTTAATAGTTTGCTTTATGAATTTTATAAATATTACCGGAGCTAATGGAAAATTTGGAATGAACTTCAGTAATTTTTCCAAGAAAATTGCTTATTTTTGCAAATTCGGGATTCGTTTTATTTCCAGTAGCATCAAAGAAGAAAGTAACTACAACCAAACCGTCTTTTTCCTTCGACGCCTCATTAAAATTGCTATATTTCGAGTTGTAATGAACCAAATGTCCTTCCATTGAATACCTAGAACCAAATTTATTTTTTAGTTTTCTTTACATTTTTAAAGAAAAAGAAAACTCACGATTTTCCATCGATTTTATGCTCTGAACCCATCTCATTATTTTCACCCCAATGAAAATGAATTTGTTCAAAAATGTAACGACCACCATGATCGAAAAGACCACCGGTTAAGATGTATGGTTGTTTGTCGCGACCTTCAAATTTTATTTCTGCTGATTTTCCGGTATTTTCAATGTAAGCCTCTCCCTCTCGATTCCAATGACCGAAAAATCGCAATGGTACCAAATGTTTTGCTATTTTCACATCGTTCATCCTGAGATCGATTGGTGATTGAAACTTTTTCGAATAGGAAGAGAAGTGTTAAAACCCGATATGAGAATACGCTCTAGCCAGAGGAACTATCTTACCGAACAAACTACGAATTTCCCATATTTGTCATAATCGTTTGAAAGAACACCACTGTTCGTATGAGATTCTATGTCAGATTCATTTTCTTCACTTCCATTGTTCCCCTACATTTTAAAAGGTGTCTAATTTATCGAAATTCTCTTCAAATCATGTCTAAGTAGTCGGCTACTTACCAAATGGACATTTTCATTTAATTCAACTTGTATTGAAATCAGCGCAAATATCACTGAAAAGAGTCAATTGAGTTTTTAGAGTTTTTTTTACAATATTTTCAATTGATCACTCAACGTGAAACACATACCGAAATAAATGAGAAAACTTTTCAAATTCATTTTCTCTTCTTTCTTCTTTATCTAGTTCCGTAAACTTTGTTAAAAGATAAATTTGCTGTGGAAAACTAAGAGTGCAAAGAAACGATGCACAGAGAAGTTAATTATTCAAAACAAATACAGAACTTCGACTGTTTCGTACCGAAAATGTCACTTTTGAATCGACGATAATGATTACAAACTGTACTTTAAAATATTTGGAATAGGTTCCTAAACAAACCAATTTCGATCCAAACTTAGTTTTGAAACTGATTTGAAGAAATGTTCAGCATAAAACAGAGTTGAAATCGATTGAAGAAAGAGAATAAAGAAAGCAGTTTAAATAGTGGTGCTGAATGAAAACGTGAACAGATAATATTTTTATTATACGGTCGTTATCAAGACAGTAAAGCGAGTTTTAATGTATATTGCCGAAATGATACAGATTTCGTTATATAATACATATAATTTATATTATATTGTCAGTATTAGTTGCATTGGCGTTGATTGTTTAATGAATATTTAAAATTCGCTCTGTATGAGATATTTAATAACTTAAATTCATTGACACCCCTAAAGTAAACATTCGAAACGAGGTTTATTAATCGTCATGATTCTGAATTCACCACTTAACCAAAAGTATTCAGTCCAAATGGGACGGTCCATACATGGGCACGGAAAAAATTCAAGGGGGGATCCATCTGCCAATCAAAAACCATAGCCAATTGCAAGAATTTCTCTTTCGAAAAACCTTAGGAAACAGAGGTTTTTTCTTCTTTTTTTTTATCTTTTTATTTGGCGAAAATTCTTAGCAAATCGAAAGAATTTTTCTTCAAAACCCCTAACAAATTCAAAGTTATCCTGCTCATCTCTCAATTTGAAAAGCAAAAAAAAAAGACTTCACTTTCGCCTGAAAAATCCCTAGCAAATCGAAAGATTCATCGACTGCCGCCTAGGGGAGATTAGCTCGATTTAAAGGAGGGTTATCCGTGCCCATGTATGGGACAGTCTCTCTTTGAGCTCTCTGATCTCATTTTTGCAATAAAGAGGCAAGCTAACTTTGCCACATGGAGACCGAAATTTTGTTAATAAACTGCCTATGGTCTATGTATGTTTGTAGTAATCTAATCACCGTAAAAGCTTGTGAATTTTATTTTCTTATTTCGGTTTCCATGCGAATAATTTAGCTTGCGTACGTTAACCTCTTTTTATAATGCCTTTTACCAGCTAGTTTATGATGATTGGTTTGTTTTATTCCCGAAAATCCCCGTGGTTTCTTTAATGCTTTCGAATTATAAATATTTTATGTATTGTCATTAGTCAAATATGTACTTTGTATTACAACAATTCGCAATTGTATCCTAAGTAGTAAAACAATTTTATGTTCATAAAAATTCATCACATTGTTCAAAAGAAATATCCAAAGGTGAAATCTTTCACGAATTGATGATGTATCACTGATTATTGTTTAACGCAGAGCAGAATTTGAAACAATCGCGTCAATAATCAATAATACTTTATGTAACTGGTTACCAAGGCTTGGTATATGCCAAAATAAGCACTTTTGCAGAGAAAAAAATGATTTTATCGAAAAAAAAAGTCTGTATAGTATTTATTGGGCTAGTTTAAAAAAGAATTTTGTCTGACTTTTCTAGTCCCTTAAGCAGAATCTTAAACTTCTGATCCTATAAATATGTTCTGCATCGAATTTCCACAGATATATCGCCAAAAAAACATCAGAAACAGACAAAAAAGCTGAAAAATTCAATTTATAAAATCATATAATAATTAAAATTCATTTGGGTTCAGTTTATTTACAAAATTTCAGTTTCCATGCGAAAAATTTATCTTGTAAGCCTCTTTATGCGCGATTGTTTTATAATGCCTTTTATTATCTAGTTTGTATTATCATTATTAGTTTGTTTTATTTCCGAAAATACCGATGGTTTCTTCAATACTTTCGAATTGTAAATAAGTACATAAAACACTTCTTTCGAAGTTCCAATTGTGACACAGTACTGAAAATGTGAAAATGTTCTGATATAAATTTTCGGTGACGCGTTCGTTCATATAAATATTTAATGTTGCCCAGAGTATCATTATTTGCTGCTGCTCAGCATATGACTGAGAGCTGAGTAATGCTGAACTCGTACGGCTAACGCATACGAAACGGATGCACGATACATATTCCCCTTTCGCTTCGTATGTGCTGCCGTTGACGCTATTGCCGCTACTGTTACAACGTCTTTTATATTTACACAAATTGTACGACGAATCTAACAAACGTGCTCTGAAAGAATACGTTTGTCAGAAAGAATGTTTAAAATTCTATTTATAATTATTTTTTTATTGGGTTTTTATAATAAATTTTTATTGAGTTTGTTGAAAACAGTAGGCGAATATTTGTTTTGGGTTTTCGTTTTGAATTTAAAAACAAATATCCATTTTATTAC
>NW_022201260.1:0-1634 GCF_009176525.2 Contarinia nasturtii
CAACAGGTTAAAATCCGTGGTTTCCGTATTGAGCCTGGCGAAATTGAAGCCCATCTCTTGGAACATCCTTTGGTTCGCGAAGCGGTTGTACAGCCATGGAAGGACGAGATTGATAGTGATACCCGTCTGGTAGCATATGTGGTGGCCGAACCTGGTGCAGCACTCGCTAACAATCTACATACCTATCTGGCATCTTTATTGCCTGGTTATATGGTACCGGCGGCTTATGTTTGTCTATCGTCTTTACCACAAACACCAAATGGCAAGCTAGATCGACGTGCACTTTCAGCACCGGACGATGAAGCATTCGCTCGTCAAATATATGAAGAACCGTGTGGCGAGATGGAAGAAAAACTAGCCGAAATTTGGAGTGAACTGTTGGGTATTGAGCGAATTAGTCGACATGATAACTTTTTCGCTCTTGGTGGTCATTCTCTTTTAATCGTAAAGATGCTATCACTATTGCGACAAATTGGACTGGAAGCCAACGTTCGGAAAGTATTTGATGCACCCTCATTAGCTGTACTAGCTGATACTCTGAGACAGCATATGGCAAGCAGTATTCCAGGCACTTTAATTACCTTCGAAAGCACAGTTATTACTCCAGAAATGTTGCCGCTTATTGATTTATCTCAAAAAGAAATTGATGTGCTGGTCGAACAAGTGCCTGGTGGATTAATCAATATTCAAGATATTTATGGATTAGCACCATTGCAGCAAGGCATATTATTTCATCATTTGATGGCCAAACAAGGCGATCCGTATTTAATGATGAGTCGTCTACAATTTACTAACCGAGAGGCACTTGAATGCTATGCAGCCGCTTTGCAACAAGTGATTGAACGACATGATATTCTGCGCACCGCCTTCATGTGGGAAGGTCTTAGTGAATCGGCACAAATCGTTTTGCGTCGAGTTCCTTCAATACTCACCGATGTCACACTGGATGATAGTGATGAGTCGGCGATAGAACAATTAAGCAGCCGATATAATCCACGTCACTATAAACTAGATCTGACCCAAGCACCTTTGATGCGTGTCTTTGCTGCACAAACGTATGAAGAGAGTTGGGTAGCAGTGATTCTCATGCACCATTTAATTATTGACCATACGACACTAGGAAGACTGAATGTAGAAGTGGGGGCCATTATCGATGGAAAGACTGATAAATTGACAACACCCACACCATTCCGGAATCTAGTCGCTCAAGCTCGTCTAGGAGTTAGCCAAGCCGAACACACTAAGTTCTTCGAAGAAATACTTTGTGACGTTGATACACCAACCGTTCCCTTTGGTTTGAACGACGTACATGGCGACGGGACTGCGATCAATGAAGCGCACCTGAAGATACCACATGACCTTAATAATCAATTACGGGCGCATGCACGTCACTTACATGTTAGCTTGACCAGCCTTTGTCATTTGGCTTGGGCACAAGTACTTGCCCATGCTAGCGGAAATGAAACAGTGGTATTCGGTACATTGCTACTGGGTCGATTACAGCCCGGAGGAAATGACAGTACAATGGGGCTATTAATAAACACGCTACCAATTAGGCTGGATATCGATGAGAGAACGGTAGAGAGTGCCGTGCGTCATACTCACTCACGTTTGAGTGCATTGCTAGAGCATGA
>NW_022201261.1:0-4291 GCF_009176525.2 Contarinia nasturtii
TCCCTATGGTCACCGAAGCGCCATGACTTTACACCCTCCCAGACATATGCATATCATTGGAAAGGTCTTGAGGTGAGCTATCGAATGGAGTCATTTTCGGTCCAAAAATTTCAAGTTGGAGTGGCCAAATTGGCCAAAAACCAAAAAGTTACCGTTTGGCCGGACACATAATGGTCATTAGCTCGAAAACTAGCCTTTCATGGTCACTTGAAAATTTCACCGATTTTAAGGCCCAAGTCTAAGCTATAAAATGCCGCATAGCTTATATCCCTAAAAATTCTTGTCTTCACGATATGGCCTTTGATAGTGCGAAAATGGCCAAAAATGGCCAAAAATGACAAAAAATGTTAATTTTAACATTTGAAGTATTTTATGGGCCAAAATGTACTCCAATGACTCTGTAAATATGCTCTATGCCTAGCGAAACAAAATTGAACAAAATATCGACCGTTTTGGATGGCTATTCCACCAAAAATCGGCCAAATGTACCAAAAATCGAATTTTCACAAAAAAGTCTAGATGTATGAAATATGAAATCTTAAGGGGCTAGTCATACGATGTAAACATCGCTGGAATCTATGTTTCCTATAGACTAAAATATTTACTGAAATGTTTGACCACTTCCAAGAAGTGGAAACTTTATATAATGGAAACAAATGGTCGCCGATTGAAAGTACCTTTGGAATCATGTCTTCAAGATTTAGATTATTACGAACAACCATTGAACTCAGCGAACAAAATGTTAAGTATTGCATTTTGGCATTATGTGATCTGCACAATTGGATTATGACCATTGGCCGTGATCATTCAATCACAAGAGAAATTATTAACTCAGTCACAAGGCATGTCGATTTAAATTACGATGACGATATCGTGGAAAACGATGAAATAGAATCAAACGAAGCAAAAAATATTCGTAATCTATTTAAACAATATTTTATTGCTCATGTCGGCGAAGTACCATGGCAATATGACATGGTGTGATGAAGGATGAGAGGTGAGGATGAGAAGATGAGAGCGAGGAAGAGGTGTCACGATAAAGCGTATCATTTATCATTTTGTGTTTGTATCTTGTGTGCGTCTGTTGTGTTTTCTAATTTAAAATGGATAAAAGAAAAGTTAACCGTCAATGGCAAAAGTCTGAAGTGAGAACTTTAATCGAACAATTGGAAGCACAGCCCGATTTATGGGATCCATCGAGACCAAACTACCAAAATCGGTAATTTCCAATTTGTAATTCATGTTGCAAATGAGAATTTCACATCATTTGACATCATATGTTTTGTTTTTCAGAAATATAAAACAAAAATTGCTTCAAGAAATGGCAATATCTCTAAATGTAACGTCACAAGAAATTTCATCAAAATTACATTCGTTGAGAACACAATTTAATCGAGAATGTAGCCGAGAAAAAAAGCAAAAAAGCGGTTCCGGGGGTGATGAAATTTATATATCAAAATGGGAATATATGTCCAGCCTACACTTTTTAAAAGTAGGATCGGTATCTGGCGAAACTTTTTCGAATTTGGTACATTATATATTAAAATATCGCAATTGAATTTTTTTTAAAACCAAATGTCGTGGTTTCATTTCAGAATACGCACACATTAAAATCAAATGATTTGCCGTGCCTTTTAAATGAGCTAGAAACACGTGATTTGATAGTTGTAAGCACAGATTCCTCAGACACACAGTCCGAATATGGTGAAAGATCCTCAAATCAAAAGATAACACATTCTCAAACAACAAACCAAAGAACCGCGAAAAGAAAGTACTACGAAGATAAAGAAAATCTGTTAATGGAACGCGCTATAGCCGTGATGGATCAACGATCAGATGAATGGGACATATTTGGGCAATTCGTAGCCAGTGAGCTACGTCAGATATTTGATCCAATTAAGAAAAATACTGTAAAAAGATTAATAATGAATACTTTGATGTCTCAAGGAATTTTCGAACAAACGGAAAATGGATTTACAGCTGAAACAAGATACATGGTCGTCAGTGACGATGACATTCAAAAGAGTAATTCTTCTTTATAGAAAATCAAATAAAGTACGATAATATTCACTGCCAAATTCGTTCAAAAAATTTCGTGTAAATATTGCGGCTATGAAATAATAAACACAATGATCAAATTAAACCCTGTTTATATTAAATGGTTTTATGTTTACTTGTCAATGTGCCACATTAACTAAACACTCGCTATTCTGTGCACAACTTGATTTTTGACACTTCATTCCTTGTTTAGCAAGCAAACAAGTTAGTCGTATTAATGGAGGCCGCATTTCAATTGCCCGAACGAGAAATCGTCACATTTCAATGTAATTTTGTTGGATGTGATTATAAAACCATCCGTGAAGATAATTTGGAAAGGCACAAGCGCAACAAACATGAAAAAATTAAAGTAAAATGTCCAGGCTGCGGAATATCATTGGCGCCGACTTCATTGAAACGTCATTTGGATTTGTCGTGCAAAAATCCTCAAACGACAAAAGAAATTATTCAAAAAGCGAATATTGATGACAGAAAAGAGGATGAATTTAAAATTGAAACAACCATAAAGTTTGTCGATGGAAAAATTAATTTTACCCAAAACACCACAAAAATTGGAAATATGAACATCATTTTGGTGCCAAAAATACTATCTTTTGGTGGTAAGTTTTGCTTGTGTGCAATGTGTAAATCATATTATTTTGAGTTTTTATGCAAAACAGAAAGTTATTTCCTTCAGAAACGGACAATTCACTGAACGCTATGGTAACCAAGGTTTCATCGGAACATTTTGACGAAGAACAAAACGACTCTCTATTGGATGCTACCTGTGTGCCTGAATATTTGCTCGAAGAAGAAATCGCTGATGTTGATAGTCAATAACATCTGAATGCAACCGAAATTATTATAACTGATTAATGATGATTGATATCAATAAATAAATAAAATATGCATTTTCTGCATGGAATGAATTGAAAGCGTGTCTTTTCAATCATCGTCATTTTTAGCTTCTTTAGTTTTGACATTGTGACATTCTCTTCATCCTCATCCTCATCACAGATGAGGTGTATGTCAATGCAAACGGACGATACAACATTATTTGCTTGCATAAATTATTTGGTATGGTTAATTTTATAAACTTGATATTGAAAATGGATTCTAAAAATCATATCGATCTTAAAATTTCGAGTTTGGATTTTGATTTAAATGGAAATATTACTAGAACACTAAAACGATCGGATTTTTGGTCAAATTCGAGATCAAAATCAGAAAAAATAGCACAAACACAGCATTTGAATGGACCACAGGGAGAAATTATACAAGAGAAATCCATAAAGAAATGTTTGGTACAACCAATTGCTTACAATTTAAGAGAAAGGTTTTCGAAATTGCGACACACATCCGTATCTATTTCAGCGAAAGAAACCACACAAAATTCTGGTAAGATCATATTCGATACAAAACGCCAATTTTCTTATTCAAAATGTTTTTCATCTAAAATTTGTAGCGTCAAAGTTGCAAATGAAATCGGCACAGAAGCCAGCACAATTGGAAGCTGTTGAGGTAAAAGAATTGACGACGTATAATTTTAGGAAACGAGCCTGTATTTTGGATAGTGCCTTTCCTCCGTCCAAAAGATCTCGTAGTACAGTAGCACGTAAAAATATACGTACACCAAACTTGATATTTGCGCCGAAATCAATGCTAAAGGAAGGACTGGTAGTAATTGCGAAAATGACTTCATTTTCAGCCTGGCCAGCTAGAATTCAATCATTCCGAAAAACTTGTGTGAATGTGCACTTTTTTGGCGATGACACTACTGGAACAGTGAAGTATGAAAATATCGGATTATTTGGAGATAATTATGAACTTATCAAACACAATTTAAAGAAAAACCTCAAAAACTATTACAAAGCAGTGCGTTGTGCAGAAGGTGCTTTGAATGTGCCATGTCAATTGTCCATTTTACAATTTTAATGTATTAAAAATAATTTAATATCCAAAAACGATTTTTTTCCCTTCAAATAAATAATAAACCGTTCGAATTAAATCATTTTTGTTTTACTGGTGAGGATGAGAATATGAGAGTGAGGAAGAGGTGTGACGAGAAAGTGCATCATTTATCATTTTGTTTTCGCCTTTTGCGTGCGTTCATTGTTCCATTTTTTCAGTTTTATTAACATTTAACTTTCTTGTGGATGTTTTTACACTGTTCAAAATACATTTCAATTGAAAATTTTATTTATTCGAATTAAAAATGGTTGTTGTGAAAAATAAAATAGCTGCAGCTATTCTT
>NW_022201262.1:0-3086 GCF_009176525.2 Contarinia nasturtii
GCGCTTCGGTGACCATAGGAAAAAAAGTCGAAAAGTGACTTTTAGAGTCCGGCCATGGCCAACATGGCGGCCATATCGAAAAGTGCCGGAACAAAAAAGTCTTAGTTTTTTGTGTACTTTAATCACAGAAAGTTTCAAAAAGATCAAAAACAACTACGCAAAATTGCGCACAGATATACCAAATAACTTTTATAGGAAAATCATATAAAATTTTCAAAATGCGGAATTTTTCGAAAAGATTGATCGATTTTGACGGTTAGGGGATCGTTGGAAAGGTACTGAGCTCTGGAATTCGAATATCGATGTTTCAGGGGTCGACGACCTCATTTAGTGCCATCTATGGCCATAAAACTGAATTTTGACCATATTTTGAGGACAGGTGGACCGATTACCGATTTTTTTTTCTTGATCTATGGCCCAAGGGCTTTCCAACCATACACCAATCACGGCTAAAGGCCTTCCAGGCTAGAATTTGGAAATTATGTGTATTTATAGCAAGTAGACTTTTCAACACACTAATGTGGTTTCGTCACTCGCGCGAACTGCCGTCCGCTGTGATTATAACTAAATTGCAAGAAAGAGTTTGCGATATCAATCAAATAAAAAAATATTAATTTTTTTCGGCACAACTACACTTTACGACATCCTCTTTAAATCGATTTTTTTGAGAAATTTCATTTTTTTAAGTTATGAAAATGATGGGGAACGATGAATTGGGGTTGGGGAAAGCTGATTTAAGGATCAAAAATATTGCCCCTCCGTTCAAAAACACAGAAGACCGCTGAAATGGCACTGCCGTAGGTCCGTTTATATTTGGCGTTTGCCATTTCAGCGGTCTTCCGTCTTTTTCATAAAAGCCTCCCATGTAGATGGTGAAAAATCGCGAAAAATGAAAAAAATTATTAATTTTTATTTCTCCGCACACACCTAGTGTGTAAGGTAAAGTATTGAAATCGGTCGAAAAATTAACACCCATCAAAAATGTGTTTTCTGGATGTTTTTGGGGCCAGGGAACACGAATCTAGCGTTTTTTCGATGTCCGAATGTATGTGTGTACCCTGTACCCTGTACGCAAAAATTTGTTAACACGATAACTTTCAAACAAGGAAAGTAATTCAAAATCCGACTTCACAGGATTATTGGGGGTGCCGAGGAATAAAAACCATTAGATTTTGAGCGACTTTGGTTGATACAGTGAAGTGTCATGCCTGGTGTGATGCCAATTTTGTATGGGAAGTACCCTTAATATGCATTGAAATTTCTTCAAACTTTCAGAATTTGTGAAAAAATAACCTCTGCAAATTTTCACATGATTACGATATCATATAGGCATGGCTGCGATACAAAAATTCTCATTTAGTTTTTGTATGAAAAGTGCTTCGAAAATTATTTGTATCGTAAAACTAATGTCAGATTCAGTTTTCTCGTGAATTCTTTGAGTAAAAGATTTGTAATAAATGCATGATGTGGATCACAGTGCGGAAAAGTTCATCTTACGGATGTAAGACATTTTATTTTTTCTTCAATTCTCAAATACTACTCAATTTTCTGTATCACCTGGTGAAATCAGAATGAAAAAAATCGCATTTCATATCATCTAAATCACGATCTGGACTTTTTTCACTGTTTGAGTGCTCTATACCGAGTCTCCGGGAGTTTCATATAAGCTTGCAATGTGATGCCTATTGAATAACCTTATATGTTACTTTTCCGCACACATGGTGTAAGGTGAAAAATATTGTAATCGGTCAAAATTTTGAAAAATTCAGAAACATGTTTTCTGGACGTTTCTGAGGTCAGTCAACCCGAATCAGGCCGTTTTGAGTATGGTTTTTGTTAATCTGTACGTCGTACGTTGTACGCATAATCTGTTAGCAAGATTGCGCTCATCTTAGAATCTTAATTCAAAATCTGACTTTACAGGATGATTGGGGGTCGCGAGGAATATAAATCATTAGATTTTGAGCGACTTTGGTTGATGGAAAAAAATTTCATGCCTGGAGTGATACCTATGGAAAAGAGTCCAATTTTCGTCCAAAAGTCATACTTTATGTAGACTTAAACACTCAAAAATATGTACTGGGCGGTTTTTTGGCACGAGAAAACCGAATCCGAGGTTATTTTGAGATAAAATAAATATTTTGATACAGTTTCCTTGAAAAAACCGCAAAAAAATTGAATTTTTGTATGGGAGCCATGCCTGTATGCTACCTTAATGACGTGAAACTTTGCACAGACTATTTTTTACACATAAAAATAACATTTTGAAAGTTTGAAGAAATTTCAATTAAAATTAAACGAATATTTTGTATGGGAGATACTCTTAATTTTGGTTGAAACCAAACCCTCCGAATGTTATTTTTTTGTGAAAAAAATAACCTGTACAAAGTTTCATGGCATTGAGGTAGCATACAGACATGGCTCCTATACAAAAACTCAATTTTTTTAATAATAATAATAACTGCACCGAACAGCGTTCCTTCGCCTTGGTGGTTTATTCAAAATAATTTAAATAAATACAATATGATTAAATTCTTGCATCAAGCATTTTTGAATGAGATAAATAATAATTTTTATAAAAAGATTTCATTTATGTTTAACGTATTATTATTTATTTTTGCGTATTTTAATAATAACTGCGCCGAAAGTGTTCCTTCGCCTTGGTGGTTTATTGAAAATAATTTCATTAAATAAATATAATATAATACAATTTGATTTTTATCAAGCATTTTTGAGAGAAAAAATGAAAAATTATAGCTCCTCTCATGTAAATAATATAAATTTCATATAATAATTTTTAACTGCTTAAAATTTCTATAATCCATAACAAATTTTTGTATTTATCTGTTTTGCTTTAAATAATTTTCTATTCTCAGTTTGATCGTTGATAAATTAACTTCTAAATCAATTATATTTTCATCACTGTTTGGCATTTTTTTGGTATAAAAATCGTTGAATGATGTAAGCATATAATTCAATGGCTCATATTTTGTGTAATCAGTTCTCCTAATTGGTAAATCAAATAGTTGTGTTGCTCTGGTATCATGTACTGAATCATAATATTTCATACTGTTTGAAACATAAGT
>NW_022201263.1:0-3842 GCF_009176525.2 Contarinia nasturtii
CATATTTTGTGTAATCAGTTCTCCTAATTGGTAAATCAAATAGTGGTGTTGCTCTGGTATCATGTGCTGAATCATAATATTTCATACTGTTTGAAACATAAGTTGACTTTAAATCTCCGTGAATAATTTTGAAAATAAAAGACACTTGCGCCATCTTGCGTCTCTCCTCAAGAGTAATCATTTGCAGAAATAGTAGTCTATGTTCGTATTTTGGCAGTCTAAAATCGTTCCAGGCCATTCTTCTCAGTGCATACAATAAAAATTGCTTTTGTATTGACTCTATTTTTTTACACATATTTTCGTAGTGTGGATTCCATATTTCAGATCCATACTCAATAATCGGTAATATAAATGTAAAGTAAAGGCGTTTTAAAGTCCATGGGTCGACAAAATCCCTGCTGTTGAATTTTAACCAAGCCAATCTTGATTTTGCCTTAGCAACAACATGCTCGATGTGTGATTTGAAATTCATCTTCACATCAAGCAATATTCCCAAGTCCTTCAATACTTCAATTCTTTCAATTTGCACGCCATCTACGTTGTAATTATATTCATATTTCAGTAATCCTCGATGATATGATATCAGTTTTGTTTTGTTAACATTTAACTTTAATAAATTGCGTCCATAGTAATCTGCTACACGATCTGGGTCGTCGCGCAATGAAAAATAAAAAAAAGAAGATAAGAAAACAGCAACAACAAGAACAAAATCAACAGCAAAGTGACGGAAAAGGGAGCGATGCAGGTACAGGTGCTGATATTGGTGCAAATGATATAAAAAGAGATGCAAGTACCTACACATCTTCCAAAAAACAACAGCAACAACATCAACAAAGACAACAACAACAAAAACAGCAGCAACAAAGAAATCGGCAGCAAAATCGACAGGAACCGAGAAATGATCATGCACACACACACAGTTATCCGTTCAGCCGTTCATTTCAAAGAAAAAATTGGGTAACTGACCGTCGACGGAGCCATTGGAATGACGGTTTCAATAACCAACGTCATTTTAAGGATGTTTTGCCGAGAGCTAGTCCGCATTTTGATGATTGTGATTGCCGCTCTTGTTTTATTGAATTCGAGAATGATTTTAAGGATTTTCAACGTGTTCGGAGGGGACTTCGGCCGCCGGCTCAACGCTGGCAATCCAGAAACCACTATTAGATGCCACAACAATCTCAGCTGTTAATTTTTCATCGATGGAAATGGAGAGTGGTCACTCAGGTAATTTAAATAATTACTGTATATGTTCTCCAAAGGGAGAAATGAGTACTACACACAATGTTAATGATGAAAAATTTTCAAAACAGCTTCCATTCCAGGTTATCCATTCACAAAATGTAAATGGATTAAAAACAAAAATTCCGAAGTTTGTGGCTGAAATTCTAGTGCACCATTCGCAAATTTCGATGCTGCGAGAGACTCATCTGAATGACGCCATCAATTCGAATGACTTGTTTCCGCAGATGTACGATGTATATCGTTGTGATCGGTCACCAAACACTGAGAGGGACCAAGTTCATCGCAAGGAGAATGGAGGAGGAGTTTTGATCGCTGTTAACAACAAGCTGAAGTCGGTTTGCATTGGGACGGGTGACCTGTTCGGTGCGGAACAGATTTGGGTAAAAGTATCTGGACTAAAACGAAATATCATTTTGGTAGAATTATATATTCGGCCAGACTCAACACTCAAGGTATATGAAAATAACATGAATGCATTGAGAGTAATTACATCGAAGTTAAGTATAAATGATGTTTTAGTAGTTTCCGGTGATTTTAATTTGCCCAAATTGATTTGGTTTGTTGACGATAATGAGGACCCGGACATAGCAATTGCTATCAATGCGGCCAGTGAAAAAGAGAAGATAGTGCTGGATACTTGCTACGATCTTGGTCTTCTTCAGATAAACAAATGCTACAACCAAAATGGTCGTATGCTTGATTTAATCTGGACAAATGATGTGGAGCTGTATCAATGCACAATGAGTGACTTTCATTTATTGAATTTTGAGAAGCACCACAATGCAATCGAAATCAAATATAATGAGCCAGTCATCAAAACAGTTGAAACTAAGCAAACATATAGAGATTACATAAATGCTGACTATAAACAAATAAATGAGTCACTTCTAGATGTAAACTGGATTAAGGAATTCGATACAAATTCATTAGAAATAAAACTAAACAATTTCTATACAATTGTAAAGTCAACAATCGAAAATCATGTCCAGTTAAAAACAAAAATCATCAGGAAGCAACCGATATGGTTTAATAGGCCACTAATCGAGTTGAAAAACAAACACTCATCGGATTAAAAATAAGGTCAACACAATTGAATCAGTAGAAAATTTTAAACAATTAAGAAGAGAATATATACGCAGTGCACGGTCAGCACTCAATGATTACAGAATTGGCATTGTTTGGTTTCATTGCGTGGGCCAATCACAACATTGTTAAGAGAATCTCTTGAAACATACACTGTACCACAGATTTGGAGAACGTCTTTTGACAGACCGGTTTACAAAAACGGTGACAGAAACAACGTTCAAAATTACCGTGGTGTCGCTCTTCAGTGTATAGTGTCAAAAATTCTAGATTCGATCGTCACGAACCATCTCAATCAATATCTAAAGAACATAGTACACGAATCTCAATATGGGTTCATCAAAAATAGGTCAACGATAATGAACTTGGCAGAATTTACATCGAATACGATAATCAACATGGGAAAGGGACATCAAACAGACACCATATATTTGGACATCGCAAAGGCTTTTGATTCTGTGAATATAAAATTACTAATTCAAAAGCTAAACATCATGGGATTGAATACACAGCTGTTAAAATGGATCGAATCGTATTTGTCTGGACGCAGACAAATAGTCAAGATATCAGATACCAAATCAGACCCAATAGAAGTAACTTCTGGTACTGGTCAAGGTTATCCCATTGGTGCAACTTTGTTCATCATGTTTGTGATTGATCTACCATTTGTCGTGACAAAGTCATGCATCCTTTCATTCGCTGATGATACCAAGATTTCAAAATGTATAAAATCAGAAGATGACTGCATTCATCTTCAAGAGGATTTGGATCGTGTGGCAAATTACTATGAACGCAATTTATTAAAGTTGAACGTTAACAAAACAAAAATAATATCATTTCATCGTGGATCACTGAAATATGAATATAATTACAACATAGATGGCGTGCAAATTGAAAGAGTACAGGTAATAAAGGACTTGGGAGTATTGCTTGATGTGAAGATGAATTTCAAATCACACATCGAGCATGTTGTTGCAAAGGCAAAATCAAGATTGGCTTGGTTAAAATTCAACAGCAGGGATTTTGTAGACCCATGGACGTTAAAACGCCTTTACTTTACATTTATATTACCGATTATTGAGTATGGATCTGAAATATTTGAGTGATGCAATCAATTCTGTCGACGTTTTTCCACCAATGTACGAGGTCTATCGATGTGACCGTTCATCACTCACAGAAAAGGACCAGGTATATCAAAAGGAACACGGTGGTGGAGTTTTGGTTGCTGTCAACAACAAACTGAAGTCAGTTTGCTTCGGAACGGGTGACCATTTCGGAGCTGAACAAATTTGGGTAAACGTAGCCAGTATGAAAAGGAACATCTTTTTGGTTGAATTATACATTCGACCAGATTCAACACTCAAGGTGTATGAAAACAATGTTTTTGTTGGTGCTATTCGACATGTGCGATACACATAATTGCCGTGAAAAAAAGTGTACCGGCACACGATTTGGAGGCCAATTTTTGATTTGCAGTAAATGCAAACAAAAAGTTTTTGTCGAATGCATAAATT
>NW_022201264.1:0-2633 GCF_009176525.2 Contarinia nasturtii
TTTCATCTTTTGTTCCGATTTGCCATGGTTTATTATGTTGAATGCATTAAAAATTATTTTAGCCACACATCCATAAAAACGAACGATACAAAGATACTGCTAAAACAATAATAACTGACAACAATTGGATAATAAATATAAATGAGCGTATAAAATATATCGCTATGATATTTTGTTATGTTATGTGATTTTGAGGGTCTTCACGCATTTAATGCGACATCTGAGACATATAATGGCGATTTGGCACTCTCGGCTGTTGCGTTTTTGTTGGTTTTTTTTTCTTCGTTCCACCACTCTGTATACGTCCTCATTCCAAAATAGATAATATTAATTCAACTTGAATGAATCTGTTCCACTTTTCTACTATTTCTTTAGACATTCTTTTGCCATGATATTATCATGATGGTTATTGCTTTTGGCCAAGAAATATCGAACGCATACAATGTTATCTCTTTGAGTTTGTTAAACGAATCGAATTAATGATGGCAGTAAAAACTGACAACTTTTCTCTTTTATTAATCACTTTGATGAGAGTTTTATTGAAGTATTTGTTCGGCCGTTCGATGTGCTGCTATCAAATAGTCAAGCAATCTCGATGCGAGCACCATTTTAATTGGGAAAGTGTCTAATTTTAATGTCATAAAGTTGCATGAAAGTTGCAAATTTACATGTTTGTCAATGTTAATGATTCGATGTGATATTTGATAGAGTTTCTACGAAGACAAAATATCATTTACTTGGTAAATTTTACACTCTCCTCCTTTGCTAATAAATAATGCTTTGAGCAAAGAAAACCAGTTGAAATTTTGGCCACAATCAATTTATAATATATATTTGTATATATAAATTGTTTGCATGTATTATATGAATAATTGCGTGTGTGTGTGTATGTATCATCAAGTGATGATGCATCTGATGGTGAGTAACATGAGAGCACAAACATGTATACCCATTTTCCCAGAGTCAATGCGTGCTCAATTAATTAACAAAAGGGCAAATTATATTAACCACAAAAGTTCGTTATCATCAAGGATGATTGTGCTTTGTGTGTATGTGTGTGGAAATGTGCGTGCTTGAGTGTGCTATTGGTTTTATTTTTGCTTCTGTCTAAGGTTGTTTGTTTCCGACGATGCCCGAACAGCAAACGGTGCATCATTCAAAATGGAAGATTTTCCATTCGTATTGCCGGCACACATTCGCGAACCATTGAATTGGTCAAAGAATTTGCAATGGTTTGATGCATATGTGCCTGCAAATTGATCAACAACAACAATTTCATCGATGTTTTGTTGTTTTGCTTCATTCATTTTTTTTTTTTTTGGATTTATTTTTCATGTAGACATCGTTTGCATTTTATTCCATTTTGCGTTTGTGTATCGTTTATTCGTTCATTGAACGCACACAGTGCTAGATAAAGTAATTGAATTTCAAGTTTACCGCTGGTAAAATGTGCATTTCATCAACTGGGATGCGTTCGCCCAAATTGAAGCTGTTTCATTGCTTGTGTGTGGAGGCAACTGCTAACACGCCCTTTTATTTAGCATTTATTATTCGAAAGTTCGACGTGCATTTGCAGCCCCATGGAAAATGCGTTGGTTTTTTGTTTCTTCATTCATTCGTTGTGTCGTATCGCATCGTTCGATGTAAATCGATGATGTTGATTCTATATGACGCGAACAGCATTAACTTGGCGTATACATGCGTCCATTTTAGCAATTTGATTCCATTGTCGAGGATTAAATTTCTCTGTTTTCATTGTCAGTATCACATTTTGAAGTGTATACAAATACATTCAATGAATCGTTTATCCACATTAGATTCGACATAGTCTCAACATTCTCTCTGTCTCTGTAATAAATTGTTTTATCAACGCATCACTTTCGTATTTCATTTCAATTTTACAATTTTCCCATTTTATATTGATTTTCAATGCAAAACTTTGTCAGGCATTTTACTGGAAAACAACTCACTGTAAAAAAGAAATAAGAGTCCAAAGCATATGAGACCACACACATGAATTTATGTATGCGTTTGTCTGTCTACAACATGATGCAACGCCCGAATCCTTTTATTTTGATATGTACTCCACTTGACAGTGTTCGACATCTGTAAATCTAATGTCACACCAACAATATTACACTCAGAGATCGTTCCCAAGAGGTTTACTGGCTTTTGCTGTGCATAATATGATTTTGGCTTGTGTAAATTGTGTTCGTCGATGAATCTGTCGCCAATAATATATATATGCATTGTACATATCAATAATGAATTCAAATGAAATTTACTTCATCTCCACTATACTTATCTCTTTGGATTGTACCTCTAGCATTTCTGCTGCACATCAAATGGCAGAGGAATTGTTCGAACGACAATACATGAATTTATTTCAGTTAATTCGATTTCTCCGCGAACCGCACTACACCGGGTCTGCATCACAATTATTCACTTGTGAAACTTTTCTAAATCAATTGAATGGAATTTTCATGTATTTCCCGGTCATTATTACATTAAATTTCAATAAACTAACGAACTCATCGATTTACCATCGACTGTGAAATAAATTCCATTTCATTTTTATTCAGGTCACATTTTGGCCACGCTCAAATTGAATCATTTCGGTTCAAGTCAATATA
>NW_022201265.1:0-3825 GCF_009176525.2 Contarinia nasturtii
GAGTCTTTCACCGTGAAAAAATATAAAAATGCACAAAAGATATATGAAAATAAATGCTTTCTTACCTTTCCAACGACGTACAAATGGCCAAACATATGTCCGATTGATAAAAAACTCAAAAAGAGCCTCCCAAAAATGTTCGACCCCACACCAAAACCACTTACGCAACGATTTTTTTAAAACTGAGATATTAGATTGCTAAGTTTTCGGTCTACTTTCAAAAAAAATAATTTAACACAATTTAAAAGAGAAAATAGGGTCATTTTTGACCATATCTCGGCCACTTTTCAACCGATCGTGATGATCCTTTTTTTCAACAATATCTACGCGATTCTTACATTCCGAATATGACTATTATTTTTCCGAATTTTTTTCCAAATGCCATCCAGCGACCAAATTTTATTTTTTTTTTAATTTTTGCTAGGGGGATACACCAAGAATAAATTCCGAACCCACTATATAAATTACTAATCCAGCTATTCCACTAATCCAAAAACACAAATGTGAAATCGAAACTATTTTTCCTATTCTATGCACTGTTTCCGCCAAAAATGCTAATTCTGCGATTCCGCACTATTCCACTAATCCATCAATGAACGTCAAAAGAATTGAATCGTTGCGGAGAAAAAGTAGCTCTTATTTTTCTCCAAATAATACTGCAACATGAAGCTTTTTTCAAACGGTTTATTTGTTGTAATACAAATAAAAAACTTTATGTTGCAGTATTATTTGGAGAAAAATAAGAGCTACTTTTTCTCCGCAACGATTCAATTGTCAAATGGATTTGAAGTGAAACAATTTTTGCTATTCCATGCACTGTTTCGCTATTTCACGCGAATACATTCACAGAAGTTGAACTTAACTAGACTAAAAGTCTAATCCTATTCCATGTGTCTGCCCTCTAGAATTTTCGCGTATTCTCAAGTGGTATTCTCTTGGTGCACAAGCACTACTAACATATGAGTAAAAAGTCTTGAGAGTAATATCAGGCGTTTATTGCGTTATAAACAAACGCAAATATGTCCACCCAGCACATAAAACGGTACCTCTGCTTTACTGTCAAAAACAAACCATTCAAATATATTCATTCGCGATGGCATACAAATTGGATTTACGAAAAGGTGTCTCAAATGGTTTTGGCGAGCTAAGTTCAAAACAAATTCTGCATGTGTTTAAAGATGAACCAATCTGTCTTCGAACCATGTATCGTGTTTCATGGACTTAATATGAATATAAATATTCGGAAAAAGTACGGTCGTATTCCCAATTTAAATGCTCAAACCCTTCAAAATTGTCATCAAGTACCGAAAACCAGGTTGGTCAAGCAAAAATTCATTTTTGGTGATTCTTATGGTTATAGCACATCTAAATTTGAACTAAAACAATAGATTTAGACACGATCATTAGGAATCAGCAAAGCTTTGCAAGCAGAAAAAACCACACTAATGGCTCACTTCTTAAAATATGACATTTCCATGAAAAAAGGACCATCTATTTAACTTCACAAAAAGACACCAAATTAATTATTTGTCGTCTGTTTTTGAATGTATGTTATAGGCGAAGGTCCAAAATACTTGAAACGAGCAACACTTAGCGAGAAGGTTCGAGAGAAAGTTGAAAGAAATCGACAAATCGGTCCGCCAAAGCATGATTTTGAAGGTTTGACGCATACTGAGAAAAATCGAAGACAATGGCCCGTTCAGTTTAATTTGAATATCTAATAGATAGCCTATGAATAAAGGTTTACACCAATAAAAACGAATTTAATATTGTGTGTTTGTTGTTCAAATGGCGAACATCTGAACTTACTCTCAAGACTTTTTACTCATATGTTAAATAAGCACTTTTTTCCAAGAGTCAGCGGTTGAATTTTCATGTCTTTAGGTGTTGCGTCACTAGGGGAACTGCCGTTCCCCGTGATTATTTCGAAATGTATATTAAGTTTTACACATAAAAATTATCTACCAACTTATCGCTAGAGTAGCCGAACAATAAAATGGCCATTTATTCACTATCAAGAATTTTCCCCGATATGAGCTATGTGCCTTATTATAGCTTAAGCTTGGGCCTAAAACCGATGATATTTCCAAAGAAATCGTTGGTATCATTTTCGAGAAAATATCCCTTATGTATCCTTCCTTATCCCTTAGTTTTTAGTCGATTTTACAACCTTAAATTTATAAATGTTGGTACCATTACTTTAATCCTGGAATATTTCATGTTTTGTTTCCGATGTTTTTTTTTTCTATTTGGGGAGCTAGAAGGTGTCACTCATGTTTAAGCTATTCAGTTTTTTGCACAGACCCAAAGGCATAATTATGATGCAAGATTATTTTTCTCGGATTAATTGATTTCTAGAATCAAGAATTTTGACAGCTTTTTTCAACCATACATCAATCGTTTCGCTACACCTTCTATATTATGAATTGTCATATTTCGTGTGTGGATTATTCGCCACTGTGAATATATTCATTCTACAGCGAACAGTATTCAGAATAATTGATTGTCCAAACCGTGACACTATTGTAGAAACACTCACACATAATTCTCGCGAATGACTTTAGCAAACAAAGCTAATTTTTATTATAAATAAAGAGGCTTACGTTCGCAAGTTGACTTTTCCGCATGAAACCGAAATTTTGGGAATAAACTGGAATTATGGTCTATGTTTGGTTGCAGTAACTTAAATCGCCGTGAATATTATTTTCTAATCAATATAAATAATCTCACCAAGTTTAAGGAAATTTGAATTAAAAATAAAACGTCTTACATCCGTAAGATGAACTTTTCCGCACTGTGATCCACAACATGCATTTATTACAAATCTTTTACTCAAAGAATTCACGAGAAAACTGAATCTGACATTATTTGCAAAGCACTTTGCCTCAGCCTACAGCTCTTTGAAGGGAGATCTACAATTGGATAGCTCAGAGATTTAAAATATTCGCAACATTTGTGCAGAAATATCACCAAGTTAAATAACTGAGGAGCTTTTTGGACAACAAATTGACATGCTCCCGGATGATCTAGTCAGTGGTCCAGATGAAATACCAAATAGATTTATCAAGCATTGTTTGGTTTCATTGCAGGGGCCAATCACAACATTGTTCAAAATTACCATGGTGTCGCTCTTCAGTGTATTGTGTCAAAAATTCTTGATTCGATCGTCACGAACCATCTCAATCAATATCTAAAGAACATAGTACACGAAAGTCAGCATGGGTTCATCAAAAATAGGTCAACGATAACGAACTTGGCAGAATTCACATCGAATACGATAATTAACATGGGGAAGGGACATCAAACAGACACCATATATTTGGACATCGCAAAGGCTTTTGATTCTGTGAATATAAAATTACTAATTCAAAAGCTAAGCATCATGGGGTTGAATACACAGTTGTTAAAATGGATCGAATCGTATTTTTCTGGACGCAGACAAATATTCAAGATATCAGATACCAAATCAGACCCAATCGAAGTAACTTCTGGTACTGGTCAAGGTTATCCCATTGGCGCAACTTTGTTCATTATGTTTGTGATTGATCTACCATTCGTCGTGACCAATTCATGCATCCTATCATTCGCTGATGATACCAAAATTTCAAAATGTATAAAATCAGAAGGTGACTGCATTCATCTTCAAAGGGATTTGGATCGTGTAGCAAATTACTATGAACGCAATTTATTAAAACTAAACGTTAACAAAACAAAGCTTATATCATATCATCGTGGATCATTGAAATATGAATATAATTACAACGTAGAAGGCGTGCAAATTGAAAGTGTTGAAGTAATGAAGGACTTGGGAGTATTGCTTGATGT
>NW_022201266.1:0-4588 GCF_009176525.2 Contarinia nasturtii
GGAGACGCGGACTTGCCAGCCAATTCGCCAATCGGTAAGAAGAAGACCAAACGATGCCCGGGAACACGACGTCTTGAAAACAGCGTCAAAAAACTACATCATTCAGATGTCGTTTGAGTGGATGAAGCTTACACATCGCAACACTGTGCCAGTTGCATGGTGAAGTTCCCGAAAGAAACGAAAAAATTCCGATTCAAAGCATGCAAGAATTGTCCACGCAATGCTCCAATACCACTGGAGATTGCCAAATACATGTCGTTGCCGCCGCTAATTGTGTCAAGAAAGGGCTCAAGACGCAAAACGTTGGACCGTTGTGTGAAAAAGTTGATCGACAAAGGTCTGGTAAATCAAGCAAATCTGCCAAAAGAATCCAAACCAGAGCAATTAGCGTCACCCAAAATGTACTATTGGAAAAACTGGCCGCCAAACTCTGTGAATGCACTTTAAATGGGAAACGATGCTGCGAACACCAATGATCATCATCAACAACAACAACATCAACCGGAACAAGAACATAAATATCGAGAGCTGCGATTTACCATTGTTTGGCATCGAGACATTGTTGCGGCAAGGTGCATAATGTACAAAGGAAAAACTTTCTTTAGTTATTTATTTTGAATAACATTAACTCAAATTCATTGATTAGAGCTCTGTGTTTCAATTTCGATTTAACATTGATAAATTCGTTTGTGAGACCACCACAACCTCGAAGACCACCGTATCGTAAAAAACCACCGGTACGCAGACAACCAAGAGAAAATGCAAATGTTGTTCCAGTCCAAGTAAACAATAATGATCAACCATCATCAATCAATTGAAGAAAAGAAAACATGTTAACTAAAATAGTTATTACCAAAGCTTGTATTTTGTGGCTTTGATTTGTACATAATATCTGAGATATTATGTATAAAGTACCCCACGGTAAGAATAATTTTACCAACTAATTGATTACAATTATTATTGGTGTTGATTTTAAATCTCTATTTTAATTAACATATTGATTCATTGGAAATTTTATTCATAACTCTTTTTGTCTCTTTTTTTCATTTCATTGTGACGGTAATTTCGACTGAAACAACGCACAACTGATGAATTTGCCCCAACAATTTTTTAGAGGGTAAAATTATAGATTGTATAGCAATGCATACTGTTCTATTTTCGTAGATTGAAGACGTGTGACACACCTATTTGATACATCATGTCGTGTTAGTTGCATTCAAAAGATAACTTACGTGACACAATCGAAACGCGTACGATTCGATCAAAACAATCGACAGCAACAACAACACTCAAATTCGTCAAGCCACCATTCACCGATCCACCAAAATATACAAAATGCCGGCACATCGTCAACACACAATCAAATCGAAATGGAATGCCAAAATGTGTTTTCTTCCATGACAAGAATAATAGCTTTGACCGCATCACATCGTCAAATCGGTAAAATATTAAAATCGCTTAAAATAACTACATAGTTTTTTTTTTGTAGATTTTTATTGATTTCATATAACAGAATTTATATGATTTACAACACATTTCTCTCTACACACAGTTGAAACAATTGCAAATGAATTGAGCACACAATTGAATCAGTTCACACGGAACATCAAATTGAATTCAAACGTTAAACGAAAAGTCGAAGATTTGGTGGAAAAATTCAAACGGAGTCATGCCGAAGCCTTGCAGCGTTTACGAAATGGTTTTGGAATTTGTGTTGATACTAATACAACTGCTGCTTCTACTGTTGCCGATTGGAATGATGTGTCTACACCAACATCATCCGGTGATACAGTCGCATCAGGTACACGTCCAATACAATCACAATCGAATACTAGCAATGCACGACAAAAAACAATACCGGCCAAACGAAAGAAGCGATCAAACACAATTGCAAATGCACCGGCACCAAAGAAGCGAACAACTCGTGCCACCAGTATGCCGAATACATCGAATAATGATTATGTCAGCGATGATTTCGATTTCAATGATGGCGATGACGATGGCGACAATGGTGATGAGGATTCGGAAAGATACCAATCGATCAAAATGGGCAAACATAAGTCGTTCAATGAAAATCTACAGAATGAGGATGAATTGGCTAGCATTATCAATAAAATTGTCACGGACATGAGTCACACTTGGCGACTTGGCACACTCAACGTACACTGTAGCCTCATGCGAATCATACAATCGAACAATGAAGCAGCCATTCGTACCGAATTTTGGAACAGTACGTGTGAATACAATCGTAATTATTTTGATGGTTATTTTCGTGGTGTGTATGGTAATCGTATCAATGGCGAGAAAAAATTGCGAAAAACATGGAAATTGGATCAGGCTATAATCAAGTTCTGTCGGAAACACAAAGTCATTGAGAAAAATCCAGTTGGTTATGGTAACATTTTCACCAATGCAACTCGGAAATATTTCACCAATTTCATGATGTGTATCATACGTAGTCTGTATAATAATGTTCGGGCATATTCGAATCATTGTGTGATTTCCGAAGAATTGGCAAATCATGCGAAATCAAATGAGCCGGTTGCGAGCACATCACGCGCTAAAACACCACCGCCACCACAAAAATGTCGAACATTGAAACAGATACGCAAAGCGAATTACCAATTGATCACCAATACAATGCGCTATTTGTTCAGCGACGAAGCAGAGAATCCGAATTTCTATAAGAAAAAGCCACAATCGAAACGACCGACACGCAAAAAGGCCAACGATGATGAAGCGGCCAAACGAAAAAAGCGACAAAATAGAAAGAATGTGAAAAAGCCAAAACGAAATCGTGATCCAATTCTATTGACACCAGCTATCGAACGTCTTCTGAAGTTTATTCAAACCGATTTTAATCCGATGGATTAATAATAATAATAACTGCACCGAACAGCGTTCCTTCGCCTTGGTGGTTTATTGAAAATATTTTAATTAAATAAATATAATATGATATAATTTAATTTTTATCAAGCATTTTTGAGAGTGTAACTGAAAAATTATTTTTCTCTCCTTACATGTAAATAATATAATATTCATAAATTAATTTTGCAACTACTAATCCATAACAAACATTTTGTATTTATCTGTTTTGCTTTAAATAATTTTCTATTCTTTGTTTAACTGTTGATAAATTTACTTCTAAATCAATTAAACTTTTATCACTGTTTTGCAATTTTTTGGAATAATAATCGTTGAATGATGTAAGCATATAATTTATTGGCTCATATTTTGTGTAATCAGTTCTCCTAATTGGTAAATCAAATAGTGGTGTTGCTCTGGTATCATGTGCTGGATCGTAATATTTCATACTGTTTGAAACATAAGTTGACTTTAAATCTCCATGAATAATTTTGAAAATAAAAGACACTTGCGCCATCTTGCGTCTCTCCTCAAGAGTAATCATTTGCAGAAATAGTAGTCTGTGTTCGTATTTTGGCAGTCTAAAATCATTCCAGGACATTCTCCTCAGAGCATATATCAAAAATTGCTTTTGTATTGACTCTATTCTTTTGCACATATTGTCGTAGTGTGGATTCCAAATTTCAGATCCATACTCAATAATCGGTAATATAAATGTAAAGTAAAGGCGTTTTAAAGTCCATGGGTCGACAAAATCCCTGCTGTTGAATTTTAACCAAGCCAATCTTGATTTTGCCTTTGCTACAACATGCTCGATGTGTGATTTGAAATTCATCCTTACATCAAGCAATACTCCCAAGTCCTTCATTACTTCAACTCTTTCAATTTGCACGCCATCTACGTTGTAATTATATTCATATTTCATTGATCCACGATGATATGTTATAATTTTTGTTTTGTTAACGTTCAACTTTAATAAATTGCGTCCATAGTAATTTGCTACACGATCCAAATCCCTTTGAAGATGAATGCAGTCATCTTCTGATTTTATACATTTTGAAAATTTGGTATCATCAGCGAATGAAAAGATGCAAGAATTGGTCACGACGAAAGGTAGATCAACGAATCGACGCGGTTATTTCTCCAAATTGAGAACAAATTGGTATCGTCATGTGCCATTTTTCGTACAACTACAGCAATATTGTCGTGCAAGAAATCGTGAACGCTGTCTAGTCATCAATAAACAAATGGATGTAGATGAAAAGAACCAACCGGCTGAAGTTGCCGCAGCAAAGGCCAAACTTCAGGCCGAAGCAATAGCCAAAATTCATAAAACCACCACTCACAACAAATCAAAATCAATCTGTCGTTCAATTGCCTAATATGTGCCACGAAAACGATTGCCAGGTGTCAAATATACATGGGTTCGATGTGCGCCAAATTTGACCGTGTATCAAGTCATTCCGGTGGCACGTTTTGGTCGTATCTACATCCAAATCGACAAGCGTGGCCTCTACGAAATCCTTAAGCGGTTGAAAAATCCAAAGGAACAGGAAATGAAAAAGAACAATGGCAGTAATAAACGATGGGAACAACCGTTCAATGGCAACAAAGAACTGTGGGATCGCATGTGGCGTAAATATTTCGGCATCAGTAAAATCGAACGCCATTCGGCCGGCTTAACATTCGCCAATCGAATACAAACCGATGGCAATGCATTCGT
>NW_022201267.1:0-1221 GCF_009176525.2 Contarinia nasturtii
AAATATTTTTCAGAACAAAGTTGCCGTTCTTTCGTTTTTGTTTTTGTTCAAATACCACAAGTCCAGGTTGATTTAGGCTAGCTTGTGACACAACAGATGACGGATGTGGATGGGTATTTCCAATGCTGTTCCCATTATTCACAATATGGTTAGGATAAAACCCAGCCATGATGCATGCGTTCACCACATTCTAATTGCTGGAATTTTCGTTCAATTCACGCATTGATTGCGAAATCATACCAGATTTGCATATGTAGTCGAAGATTAAACATCGAATGCCTTCGGCTTTTAACATGTTACCTTGTGAAATGTAATTCTCGACACAAAATTTTCGTTGATGTTCCCGTAATTGTTTCGACCAATTTTGAATTATATTGAAATACAGTTGATGGTCGCTATATTTATTTTCTGCGAATCGATTTTTTCAGTCACTTCCTGTGTATTTTCAAATGAAAGTACGAATAAATCTTTCACCGACAGTGCACTGGAAATCATAACAATGGGATCCAAACATCGCAAAATAATTGCGTAGAAGAGTGTCTTACTCAATTGACAATCGATTGGCATGTTTACCAAATGTTTACCGTGTTTACCCAAATTTGTAATATTTTCGCTTGCAACGTAGACGACATCATCTATTGTAAGTGCTGTTTCTGCAATATTTGTAGATAATATTATTTTTCGAACGCCATTTTCCATGCGATCAAAGACATGAGCATGACCCTCATTGTTTTCATCATTTAGTTCGCTATGCAGCGCAAAAATCTTATAACCCCAATCCTGTAATCCATGTACGCTTACTAACTTTTCATGTTGTTCGCATATATCGTCGTAGCTGGGCAAAAATACAAGAAAAGCGCCATTTTTTGACGTATTTTCATGGATATGATCAATGACATGAAAAAGTAAGTTGTGATCAATAATATTTTGTGTGCCTTGTGTTGATCGATACGCTCTTCCAATTTCCACGTAATTTTTCCATGTTGTGGTGGATGTCACACGTTCATAACACATTAAGAGCTCACAACCCTCACAACATTCCTCTTGTTTATTTTCTTTCGCATAATCAATTGCGCTTTTACCAAATGGATCTTTAAAGGTCGCACTTTCACCAAAAGCCAAAAGCTTTAACATCATATTCAGTGAACCATTTTCCGCAGCAATTCCCAACACGGTGCGTTGCTTTGTACGATGAACATAATTGGCCGGCATGTAGTCGCC
>NW_022201268.1:0-1151 GCF_009176525.2 Contarinia nasturtii
ATTACAGAATTGAGATGGAGAATCTGATAGACAATGATCCAAAGAAATTTTTCAGACATGTGAATTACAAAAAAGGGAAAAGTGATGATCTGCCTCATGAAATGTCTTATCTGGATATGAGGGCAGAAGACCAGTCTACGATCGCTGGTTTCTTTGCAAAGCATTTTGCTTCAGCCTACAGCTCTTTGAAGGAAAATCTACAATTGGATAGCTCGGAGTTTGAAAATATTAGCAACATTTGTGCTGAAATATCACCCATTGAAATAACTGAGGAGCTTGTTGGACAACAAATTGACATGCTTCCGGATGATCTAGTCAGTGGTCCTGATGAAATATCAAATAAATTTATCAAGCATTGTTTGGTTTCATTGCGGGGACCAATCACAACATTGTTGAGAGAATCTCTTGAAACATGCACTGTACCACAGATTTGGAGAACGTCTTTTGTCATACCGGTTTACAAAAACGGTGACAGAAACAACGTTCAAAATTACCGTGGTGTCGCTCTTCAGTGTATAGTGTCAAAAGGTCTAGATTCGATCGTCACGAACCATCTAAATCAATATCTAAAGAACATAGTACACGAATCTCAACATGGGTTCATCAAAAATAGGTCAACGATAACGAACTTGGCAGAATTTACATCGAATACGATAATCAACACGGGAAAGGGACATCAAACAGACACCATATATTTGGACATTGCAAAGGCTTTTGATTCTGTGAATATAAAATTACTAATTCAAAAGCTAAACATCATGGGATTGAATACACAGCTGTTAAAATGGATCGAATCGTATTTGTCTGGACGCAGACAAATAGTCAAGATAGCAGATACCAAATCTGACCCAATTGAAGTAACTTCTGGTACTGGTCAAGGTTATCCCATTGGGGCAACTTTGTTCATCATGTTTGTGATAGATCTACCTTTCGTCGTGACCAAATCATACATCCTTTCATTCGCTGATGATACCAAGATTTCAAAATGTATAAAATCAGAAGATGACTGCATTCATCTTCAAAGGGATTTGGATCGTGTAGCAGATTACTATGAACGCAATTTATTAAAGTTGAACGTTAACAAAACAAAAATAATATCATATCATCGTGGATCACTGAAATATGAATATAATTACAACATAGATGGCGTG
>NW_022201269.1:0-1007 GCF_009176525.2 Contarinia nasturtii
TTGAATGGCTTGAAAAATCGAACAAATGTTATTTTGAACTTTCTTAACCCTCAAACGCACACGTGGGGTCTCTTAGGCCCTAAGAGTTAGTTTTTTGAAAAAATCACAAAAATATAAAAAAAAAATGGAAAATTTCGCTGAGCGTTTTCTTTTTTAATATCATATCTATGTGATAAAATCAAAAATTTCAATGTTTGGTGCATAGATGAAGTTTTGGGAAGTCTTATACAAAATACTAACGTAAAAGCACAACGGGGTCTTTTGGACCCCAAATTATTTTGTATGGGAAATGATGTATTCTGTATGGGCCAATATGAAACTCATGGAGATTTGTTGACACAACAATTTACATTTCATCAAACAACAACACAGTAAATTGTTTCGTCCGTGACGTATACTGTTCATCGCAAATCAAATGGCATTTGCCATTATAATATATATTCATACATTGTTTTTTTTTTGGATAGGATAGATCCGTAAGATCTCCACAAGAGCTTGATCTAAGCGTGCATTCGCCGCCGCATGATATATCCGTTCGTTTTTCTGTGTTGCTTCGACGCGCAAATCAAAGCAGGCGTGCCAATCAAAGTATGTATCATGCGGCGGCCTACGCACGCTTAGATCCAGCTCTTGCGGAGATCTTACGGATCTATCCTATCCAAAACACAATGTATGGGCATATTTCGTGAATTTGCTGAACGTTGCTGGTGTGGCAGGGTTTGCCTTGTTGCGAACGTCTAACAACATGTTTGCCAAGTATGGAGGAAGAACGGAAGCAGCGCGATCTCATCGCACTCCATATAAAGCAATGTAATTGGTTTCGATCACGCAAATGTGCTGCCACCTGGTGTCTCAGAGTTAAGCTGATATATCACACATGCTTCTTGCAAATGCAGAAGAAGAGGAAGGAAAAATGTTTACATAGGGTTGAACTTATAAATGCCAGAGAGCTACAGTGTTCAAAGTGTGATCGCCCTTCGGGAAGCAGTCTCTATATTGATCTCACA